>NW_017727839.1:226324-257491 GCF_001865875.1 Lupinus angustifolius | reverse complement strand
ATGTTTTATATTAAATAATGGAAAGAGAGCTTTAGGTAAATTTAATTCAAAAGCTGATGATGGTATATTTTTAGGGTATTCATTGCATAGTAAAGTTTGTCGAGTCTTTAATAACTATTCAATGCAAGTAGAAGAGTTTGTGCATGTCCATTTTGACGAATCTTCTCCAAAAGAGAAGATGAAGGTATTTTCTAATGATGTTGCAGGTGCTTTAGAAGAAGAATACTCTAAGAACATGGACGAGGACAAAGAAGAAGAAGAGAAAATTGTCCAAGATGAGCATCAGGACCTGCCGATCGCGTGGAAGATCAAGAAGGATCATCCAATCGACAAAGTGATAGGTGATATAACTACGGGGGTGGTAACCCATAGCTCTCCACACAACTTTTGTAACTTCGTTGCTTTTGTATCTCAAATCGAGCCTAAGACCATCGATGAGGCCATTGAGGATGTGCACTAGGGTATAGCTATGCATGAATAGCTAAACCAATTCGAGCGTAATAATGTATGAGACTTGGTCCCTAAGCCTAAAGAACATCAAGTGATTGGTACTATATGGGTCTTACATAACAAATTAGATGAATCTGGCTTGATCATTGGAAATAAAGCACGCTTAGTGGTCAAAGGCTACAAACAAGAGGAGGGCATCGATTATGATGAGACCTACGCTCCTATAGCCAGATTAGAGGCCATTAGGATTCTTTTATCCTTTGCATCGATTATGAATTTTCAGCTTTTTCAAATGGATGTCAAGAGCACCTTCTTGAATGGCTACATTCAAGAGGAGGTATATGTAGATCAACCTCTCGGTTTTGAAAATTTTAAATATCCGAGCCATGTATATAAGCTCAAAAAGGCCCTTTATGGCCTGAAACAAGCTCCTATGATAGATTGAGTTCTTTCCTCTTGGAAAAAGGGTTCGTGAGGGGTATGATTGATACTACCCTCTTTATTCATAGATTAGATAATCATGTATTATTAGTTCAAATATATGTTGATGATATAATCTTCGGATCTACTAATGACATTCTTTGTAAAGAATTTTCTGAGATGATGCAGGGTGAATTTGAGATGTCGATGATGGATGAGTTGACCTTCTTTCTTGGGCTATAAGTCAAGCAAATGAAAAGTGGCATCTTCATTCATCAATCGAAATATTGCAAGGAGTTACTGAAGAAGATCGACATGGAAAAGTGTAAAGAAGCTTCAACACCTATGTTGTCCACTTGCTATCTAGACAAAGATGAAAAGGGAAAAGCAATCGAGGTAACCAAGTATCATGGGATTATTTGCTCTTTATTGTACTTAACTGCAAGTCGCCCCGATATTATGTTTAGTGTTTGTATGTGTGCTAGATTTCAAGCATTGCCTAAAGATTCACATTATACTGTTGTTAAATGCATCATGAGATATTTAAAAGGAACAACTAATTTGGGATTATGATATCCTAGGGATGCCTCATTATCCTTGGTAGGTTATTCCGATTCCGATTTTTCGGGATGTAAGTTGGATCAGAAGAGCACTAGTGGGACTTGTCTCTTACTAGGCAGTTCCTTAGTTGCATGGCATATTAAAAAGCAAGCGTGTGTTGCTTTGTCCACCGCCAAAGTGGAATATATTGTCGCTGGTGTGTGTTGCGTTCAAATCCTTTGGATGAAGCAACAACTTAAGGACTTTGGACTTAACCTAGAAAAGATTCCTATAAAATGTGATAATACAAGTGCTATAAAGCTATGCAAGAATCCCATTTTGCATTCTAGAACCAAGCATATAGAAATTAGACATCATTTCTTGCATGACCATGTACAAAAAGGCGATTGTGTGCTTGAATTTGTTGAAACTACTAAGCAATTGGCTAATATTTTAACCAAGCCCCTCTCACGAGACACTTTCTATGTTCTTCGAAGAGAACTTGGAATCCTTAATAAAAATTATCCTGATTAAAATCGTCTAAAAGTTTATTATGTGCTTCGCATGATTAATGTCTTATATGCTTCAAAATGTATATTTGTTGTGAATGCATTATATTCCTATTATGACTCATGATCTTGTATGATAAGATGTAAATGTATATGTGTTTGAGTAGAAATTGCTGGATATATTTTAGAAATCTATGCATGCTTTTGAAACCCAAAAACCTTATGATTCTACAAATATGATGTCAGTTAATCAATTAAATATAATTCTTAATCAACTCAAGGATCAGAGTGTGAATGTAGTGATTCAGAGTGTGAATGCTAACTTGCATCAACTGAATCAGCAACAACAACCACCAACTCAAGGATCAACTCAGTATAGGGGCTTGGACGAATTTTGTCGTCTTCAACCCCCAAAGTTTGAAGGAGGCTTTGCACCGGATGCTGCAAATGATTGGATCCAGGAGTTGGAGAGGATCTTTCAGGCACTTATATGCACTGAGGAGCAGAAGGTCACCTATGCGACCTATATGCTTACTAAGGAGGCTGAAAACTGGTGGGAGTTTATTAGCCGCACGATGATGCATGAACAATAAGTTGTCAACTTGACAACTTTCAAAGATAGATTTCTGCAGAAGTACTTTCCTACAGATACGAGAACCAAGAAGGAATTGGAATTCCTGCGTCTGTAGCAGGGAAGCATGACAATTAGTGAATATGCTGCCAAATTTGAAGATTTGGCGAGATATGCCCCACACTACAATGAAGTGGGAAATGAAAGGTCCAAATGTGCCAAGTTTGAGGATGGACTCAGACAGGACCTGGAGGTGATATTTGTACATCAACAAATACCAGATTTTGCAACTCTGGTCAACAGATGCCGACTTTATGAAGAAAGCGTGAAGGTAAGAAATGTGGCGCTGAAAAGTGTCGTACCACCCGAAAATTCCTATGGACCCCAAAGAAATTTCGGGCATGGACTTGAAAGGGGAAAGTCCTTCAACCACAACAGAAACCCTATGCTTTGTCATCAGGGAATCAACAGAGGAGTTTCAAGCCTTACAACAATAGAGGCTACCGACAAGGAAACAACAACAACAATAGTAGCAACAACAACAACAACAACAAAAACACACCAATTGGGAACTGTAACAATAACACACCACCCTGGTGTTCGAAGTGCAAGGGGAAGCACTTTAGTGTCAACTGCCCTGTGTGCTATCACTACAACCAGCCTAGACACATAAAGTCGATGTGCCCTAAGTTGAAAAGGGAAGAAGTGAATACTGTTCAAGCGGAAAGACCAAAGGAAGGATGATCACCATGATCAAACTGAGATTGAGGGCAACGATGACCTCATACAAGGTACATGTCGTATTAATGAGATTTCCTTATCTATGCTGTTTGATTCGGGTCGACCCGTTCTTTTATATCTAATGGTGTTGTCAACCGATTAGCATTACCTATAGCGTCCTTACCCTATGACCTAATTGTATCCACACCCACTAACGAACCCATCATAGTGTGAACTATGTGTTCTCAATGTCCCATAACTTTAGATGAAAGAATCTTTGTAGTAGACCTGATATGTCTACCATTATCCCAACTAGATATCATCTTAGGGATGGATTGGTTGTCTAACAACCATGTTCTGAACTGCTTTAAAAAACAGTAATCTTTAGGGACCCCAAAGACCCCATTGAATCTTGTTATGAAACCAAAAGCACCAAAGCCAATCAAATGAAGGAACTCTTGAAAGATGGAGCTCAAGTATTCATGCTGCTGGCATCATTGGAAAAGAAGGTGGATAAGAGATTCAGAATCTACCCGTGGTTAGGCATTTCTCCGAATTTTTTCCAGATGATATTCTTGGCTTACCCCTAGTAAGGGAGATAGAGTTTGTAAATAAATATAATGATGATAACGCATTTAAGCATTGTATTTGTGACCTAAAATTTCTAATCATATGTCCCTAATAAAGTTTAATTTAAAATGTGAGGTAGACAAAAAAAAATTTCTATTCTATGTATTTAGTGCCTTCTATAGGTAGAACATAATGTTAAAAAGGCATTACATTTTGATTTGAAACCCTTTTATGAGTGGATAGAATATTATTTTTCATTTGATTCTATGAAGCTCACCTACCAAATACCATACCTTACTAGGGGTTCATTTTATAAATTGTGAAAATTTTAAAATTTAATTTTAGATTAATCCTTTAAGGTTAATCTCATTCTTTGAAGGATCCAAATTAATGTTTGCACCAATATGTCCTTATTCCTAAATATTCGTTTTCTCATGTGTTTAAGTTCTAACATTTGTTTTCCTACTATTTTGTTCTAATTCATTGACAGATGATGGCTTCCTATAACTTCTTTTCTATCCGGCACTATCGACTTGATAATCTTGGCCCTCTTTAGTTGTTAATTGATTGACATATGCATCGCCACTAAAAGGGTGAATAAAAGTTGAGCCCAACATGTCATTATTGTATGACATACTCAAATGGAGTTCAGAGACCCCTTTGCATTTCTCTGCATTTTCTTACTATGAACCTTGGTAGGTCAATAATAAAAGAAAACAAAATAAAAAATAAAGATAAAAGAAGTTTTGACTCTAGATGTGACTTGAAAGAGAATAATAACTAATAACTACATCAATTACAATTAATATTTTATAAATGAATAGTTTTATTATTGAGAAAATATGGGTTGAAGATAACCTCAACACATCACATTTGCAGACACTCAATCATGAATTGACAAATTATTAAATTTTGGGTTCCACTATAGTAACTCGGGTTTTTTTTTCCCTTCTTTCTCTTTCCCTCCTGTCTTTCTCTTTCCTCTCTTATGATCTCCTATTCAATGATTTCGTGTAGTGGAACACACAATTTAATGATTTGTCAAATAATAATTAGGTGCATGCAAATATGATGTGTTAAAGTTGTCTTCCACCAAGCTTTTATCTTTATTATTAATGCATCAATGAGGATTACTTCTTGCTTGTTTGATGCTTTTGGTTGAGTTTTCAACATATTTAATTTGTGGGGTTTTCCAATTCCAACTTCTATGAGAACTTCTTGCATGTTTGGCGCGTTTAGTTGAACATATTGAACATATTAAATTTGTAGTCCATAATATGTTTGTCATTATGTCTCAATGATAATTGAACATAATCATGTAAATACTGAATATACAAAATATGTTTGATACTTCATATCTATACTTGAACTTCAACAATTAAATGGTAGAATCCCTTTTAATCCTTTTATTATGCTTCAACGTATAAGATACAGATAGGAATGAATTTTATTACTATAGCAATATTCTGCAATGCATTTCTTGCTACACGAAAAAATGAAGAAAACAAGTGAAAAGAAAGTTGTAGTCATAAAACTAAAAATATATCATAGGAAGATGTTTGTACATGAAAGCCAATTACAAGAGAAATATTAGGGCGGGGACAACCATTTAGAAAATAGAGAGAATATATTGAATTTGAAAGAGAAGATGATGAGAAATTCATTTAGACTTGGAGACACAGACGTTTGTAATCTAATCTCGACTTTTGATTTATTCAGATGGATAAGAATTATTCCTCGTACACTTAATAGGTGGAGTGATAACAATAAAAATAGAATGGAAAATAAAAATACAAAATGAAATATAAAATAAGCAACCAAATACGCATATGGTTTCTCACACTTGCTATCCAACAAAAGAAACATACTAGGAGATTTTAATAAAAATGAAAACAATATTTATTTGCATTTATGTTATACTTAATATTTATATATATAGGGAGTGACTCTAGTGATAGAAACGCTCACATGAAAACTGTGAGATTAATAAATATGACTCGTACAACTAAACATGAGTGTTTGTTAGTTATGTGATCACTTAAAAAGTCATGTGCAAGGCCATTGATTTAAGATTTAATGGTGCATATTAATTGGTTTCATTTCCTACATTAACACATGTTCTCATATTAGTTCCCTATATATATGTGTGTGTTTGTGTGTGATGTATCTCAGCTTATATGAGAGCGAGAGAGATAATTCTCAGCCCTCCAATTGAAAATCCAAGGTTAAGATTAGAATACTAATATTAATCATCATGTGCATCTCTTCAATTCCAAAGGAATTTCACCTCATATGTTCTTCCAAATCCAAATACACAACCAACTGAAAATGTTCCTATTCATGTTCTTCTCTCTTCTCTTCTGGCACGCTTTGAGTATCTTCTTTATTATGCTATTAATTGGTTGCATAATTATAAATTTATAGTAATAGCCAAGAGAATTAAAATTAAGGGGAAAATGTTTTTAATTTTCTAATGTGTCCTGATACTTACTAGCTAAATGCTTATGTTCCAATTACTCTTTCATTAGGTTTTGAGTTTCTTAATCTAACGTATTTGTGGGGTTTCCAGTTCTAACTTCTATGCTTTATTCTTGATTTTTTAATGCTTTTGGTTGAGTTTTCCAAGATTTTATATTTGTAGTCCACAATATGTTTGAATTGAAATTTGATCCTTCATATCTACACTTGAACTGCAATAATTAAATGGTAGTAATCCTTTTATTAAGAATTAGTATATCAGATATAGAGAGGAATGCATTTTAGTACTATAGCAATGTTCTGCAATGCATTTCTTTTGCTACACGAAAAAATGAAAAAAATAAGTGAAAATAAAGTTTTGGAGATATAACTAAAAATATATCTTTGGAACATGGTTTTCGATGAAATCAAGTTACATGAGAAATATTAGAGCAAGGATAACTGTGTAGAAAATAGAGAGGAGATGTTGGATTTAAAAGAGTAGATGATGTGAAATTCATTAGGACTTGGAGAGACACACATTAGTAATCTAATCTAAACTTTCGATTTTATTCTAATGGATAAGAATTATTCCTTTTAATTTCATATAGGTAGGGTGATAAAAATAAGCATAGAATGAGAAAAAAATACAAAAGGAACTATAAAAGGAACAACCAAATACGCAGGGGCGGAGCATGGAAGGGACAGGTGGGGGCAACTGCCCCCTGGATTTATTTTTTATTTTTCTTAAAATATTTTTTTACTTTTTACTCTACTGAAACATATTTGTTGTCCTACAGAATGTGTTATTTCATGTGTCACTTAGTACGTTTGGCCAAGAAGATATTTCATTATTAAACTTTCAAATTATAAAATGTGATCCAAATGATGTCTTTATCGAGATATTAGTAGGAGCTCATATATTTCTTTAATTCGTGGCTAGATAAATAAATATAGTGCAACTTGTGTAGTCATTCAAAAAATTATATATAATGAATCAAGTTCCCTTGCATGTTTAGATGTTGGTGGCTGTTCATAATAACAGATAAGAATTATATTCTAATGGATTTGGAGAGACACACATTAGTAATCTAATCTAAACTTTTGATTTTATTCTAATGGATAAGAATTATTCCTTTTAATTTCATATAGGTAGGGTGATAAAAATAAGCATAGAATGAGAAAAAAATACAAAAGGAACTATAAAAGGAACAACCAAATACCTGAAATACGCACATGGTATCTCAGATGTGGTATCAAGCAACGAAGCATAGTTTGACTTTTTAATAAATGTGAAAACATATTTATTTTGCATTTATGTTATACTTAATATTTATATGTATAAGGAGTGACTCTAGTGAGAGGAACTCTCACATGATAACTGAAAGAATAATAAATCTGATTGTTATAACTAAACATGGACGATTATTAGTCACATGATCACTTAAAAAAGTCATGTGCATGACAATTCATATAAGATTCAATTGTACATATTAATTGATCTCTCTTCAAGTCCAAATGAATTTCAGGTCATAAGTTCTTCCATGTCCTAGTACACATCCAACTAAAAATGTTTCAATTTTCTTCTTCATTATGCTACTAATTGGTTGCATAATTATAACTTTATAGTGATAAACAAGAGGAGTAAAATTGGGGGGGCTACTTACTACCTAAAAGCTTATGTTCCAATTACTCTTTCATGAGTTTTTAAGTTTCTTAATCTAACGTATTTGTGGCATTTTCCTATTCCAACTTATATGCTTGGTTCTTGCTTGTTTGATGCTTTTTGTTGAGTGTTCCTATATTTTAAATTTATAGTCCACAATATATTTGTCATAATGTCTCAATGAGAATTAAAAATTATAAGATAAATACTCAATATACAAAATATGTTTGATACTTCACATCTACACTTAAACTGCGACAATTAAATGGAAGCAACCCTTTTAATCCTATTATTAGGATTTATCGTATAAGATATAGAGAGGAATGATTTTTATTTCTTTAGCAATGTTATGCATTGCATTTCTTGTTGCACCAAACAATGAAGAAAACAAGTGAAATGAAAGTTTTAGTCATAAAACTAAAAATAGATCTTAGGAAGATTTTTGTCGATGACACCCTATTATGAGAAAAATATAAGAGCGATGACAACTGTTTAGAAAATAGAGAGGAGATGTTAGGTTTGAAAGAGTAGATGTTAGGAAGATGTTTGCGATGGAAACCTATTATAAGAGAAATATTAGAGCGGTGACAACTGTGTAGAAAATAAAGAGGAGATGTTGCATTTGAAAGAATAGATGATGTGAAATTCATTTAGACATAGAGACACACACATTAGTAATCTAATCTCAACTTTTCATTTTATTGTACTGGATAAGAATTATTTCTCTTACTCTCATATTGGTAAGGTGATAACAATAAACTGAATGAAAAAACATACAAAAGGAAATATAAAATGAACAACCAAATATGCACATGGTATTTCACACGTGGAATCCAACCAAAGAAACATAGTTTGACTTTTTAATAAAAATGGAAAAATATTTATTTGCATTTATGTTATACTTTATATTTATATATAGGGATTGACTCTATTGACATCAACTCTCACATAAAAACTGCGAGAATAATAAATATGAGTCTTGCAACTAAACACGAATCATTATTCGCCACATGATCATTAAAAAAAGTAATGTGCATGACCATTTATATAAGATTCAATAGTACATATTAATTGTTCTCATTTCTTTCAATAGTGCATGTTCTCACATTAGCTCCCTATGTATATAGGGGTTTACTAACATGATTCAAGTTGTTTTCATGAAGGATCATATTAACATTGTGTACCCAAATATTTGGACAAAAAATTCAAATTTTATTTTTCTCACACTATTTCATTTCAAGGTTATTTTAATCAATTTACGTTATTTTATTTATTTTTAAAAACATGTATTGTATTTTCTCTCTATGGCCCCACTCCTTAATTACTCAACTTATCTCCTCAAATTTTATTCACCTCCTTCCTAATATAATTGGTGAGTATCTTGAGTGATATTATTCAACAAGATTTTGTGGTGCTTTGAGTGCCTTATATCTTCTTAACCAATGCCTTGCATTTGAAACATATGACACAATCTCTAAGACATAGATAAATTTGAAGAAGCATGCCTTTCACTCTGTCATATTTTTATAAAAACAAAGGTGATAACACACACCCAAATATATCTTAAAAGGGAACCATAGTACAAGGGCAAGCCACAAGGTTACAAATTACGGAACCTATAGTTAGGAAGCAAGTTCCAATTTCTATTGAATTCATGATAAAAGAAGTTCGGCATGCTATTCCACCAAGAATGAGTTTGAGAATTGACTCCAAAAGTGACCAGCTTATCTGCACAAGCATGACCTTATCTTAAAATATGGCTAACCATAATTTGCATGGAATTCATGAGCTCTCTGCATTTGTTCATGAAGCTGCTTAACTTCCAAGGAACCTGCTTGCTACCCATAAAAATGTCCACCACCATTTTTGAGTCATACTCCAACTAGAGTAAATTCCAACCTTTTGAATGCGCTATTGTGACTATTCCACCTTTTGAGTAAATTCCAAGCAGCTCTGCATAAAGATGATTTTGTATGTTAAAGTAAGAGGCAAAGCTTCCCATGAATCCACCATTACTATTTCTGAATATTCCACCCCCTCCTGCATGACCAGCACAACCATGAGCAATACCATCCGAATTAACTTTCACCCAACCAAGAGAAGGAGCCTGCCACATGACCTCTGTGATGGATGGAGCCTTATTGTAGTTGCCTTTAACTTTGAAAGTCGTCAGCAAAAATAACTCTGCCATGGAATTTTTTGCATAGAGTTTGCTGAAATCTCTAGTGAAAGCAGTGTCCACTTTAATTCTTGTCATCGCATGAGCAAGGCTGAATACAATATTGTCAAACCTAGATTTATTTCGATAGTACCAAATAGTGGAGATTGCATTTAAAATGCAGGCAACCAACACTTCCTTAACCAAAGGGCTCCAACAATATGATATAAGCAAGAGGCTAGTAATAGAAGAAGTGTCCAAACCACAACCAGTTTGAGTCCCAAGCCCCCTCCAAATGGCTCTAGAAAAACTGTACTGAAAGAACAGATGATTAGAAGACTCCTCACTGGATCCCATAGCCAAGCCTCTCGCCTTTAAGTTCTCATCAGTTGGCATTTTGTTGTTATAAGCCTCCAAGTAACAAATGACTTAGATGGAGGAATTGAAATGGACCAAATTAACTTGCACCAGTATGCTGACTAGATACTGGTTTGGGAAAAGATATGCCTCTTTCATTGAAAGAATGCCATCGGCATAGTGAATCCAAGCTAGCTTGTCTGGTCGGTTGGTATTAGAAATTGGCATGCTGGTTATAGAGTTGCAAACCTCAGGATACAACCTAGCTAACCAAGAAGGAATTATCCAAGAAGATTCTTGAATGAAGTCAGCCACCCTAGCCATTAGAGATTAAGAAATTTGATCAGGGATGCCAAGGTATTCAGCTAGAGGATATCCAATCCAATTGTCCATCCAATAGTTGATTTTGTTACCATTCCCAACCAACAAGATTGAATTATCAGTAACCAAGTGCCAAAACATTTTGATTCCAGGCCAAACATAAGACTTAATATAAGAAGCATAAGGTCTTGAACCCTTGTGAAACCTATCCCTAAAAAAAAAACTGCCCATTCATTGGAGGAAGATTTCATTTCCCAAGCAAGTTTTAAAATTGCAGCATGATTCATAGCTTTGATTGATCTTATCCCAAGCCCCCATTCCTTGACAAGGGTGCAGACCTTATGCCAAGCTACAGTAACAAGCTTTTTAACTAGGGTATCTCCAGACTAAATGAAGTTTCTAATGCAACTGTCCATTCTCCTTAACAGAGCAACATGACAATTGTAAACATGAAAGTTATACACAAGCATACTATGCATGATAGACTTGACTAACTCAACTCTACCCATGATTGAGAGGGAAGACCCTTTCCACTTAGCCAATTTGTTCACTATTCTATCAACTATGGGTGGCAGATGAATGACTTTAAGCTTTCCCTTGAACAAGGGAACTCCCAGAAAAGTAAAATGCAACTGACCAGCACCAAAGCCCAACCAATTAAGATTGTCATAAAAATATCAAAGATCTACAAAAAATAAAAAATTATTTGTTGTGAGTAATTATGTAAATACTAGAGGAAGAAGACATTCACTCACCTCTAACCTCCCATGGCTATCTATTACAAATGCTACTAGAGGAAGAAGACACATTATTTGAATATGAAAACAATTATAGGGTAAGGTCATATCAAAGGAGAGAGAAAATGTAATAAATATTTTTAATCTAAAATATTGAAATACCCTTAAAATAAAGTAATGTTAGCAAAGTAAAGTATCGTTTTTTTGGTCTGAATATTTGGGACATAATGTTAGCATGATCATTCAAGAAAATAACTTGGCTCATGTTAGCAGACCCATATATATATATATATATATATATATTTATATATATAATTTGTCCTTTTTATATAAAGACAAAGATAAAAGACTAAGTCGGTATGAGTTATATATATATTCAGTGGCTAGTGATGACAATGAGGCACATTTTCTCCATCCCACAAATTTTTGCAGGGATTCCTAAATTGATAATATCAAAATTTGAAATACCCCAATTATTTAACATAAATAATAATAGATTCATAGTTTGTGCTTAAAATTATTATAAACCAAATGCCTTTAGAGCATACACACAAAATGAAGATAGTGGTAAGCAACATAATAGAGGCTTCATTTCCTTATAATTGCAGTAAGTGCAAACTAACAATCACTGCTAGAATCTAAAACACTTCTAGTATGTAAATGTATATGTCATGGTTTTGCAAACAAAATAGATTGGAAGGTAACATCGACAACATAGTTCTATAAAAAAAGATATTAGTATATAAAAGGTGACAATAATGGATAACATGGAAGAAGATGATTCAACAGTCGCCCAAGTATAGCATGGAGATTTTAAAGGCATAATGAAAAATAAACAAGTTAAGGAAAAGAAATAATAAGAAAGAATAAGGGCCATGATCGAAGACAAGTATTAAAAAGAGAAATAGGTTAATCAACAACATGACACTTTAAACTATGTCGGTTGACATATCCATGAAAGAAGCTTCACTTCTGAGTGTTTTGTGCAAAGGTTTGGGTGAAGGTGTGTGATGAGAAATATATTAGTTATAATAATGTATTTTTTTTACTAATTTAAAATAATAATACCCGTATCATTAATATATAATTATTATAATACTAGGAAGGGACTTCATCAGTCGGGGAGAAGTCCATATCCTTAAATTATCTCCGGATTGCTTTTCTCACCATCTTCATTTTAGAGTGGAACAATCCTTAGCCATGGGCCGACAAGGGAACAATATCAAAGGATCCTTTGATATGAATGTAAATCACCATACTTATGGATAACTAATTTGTATACCTAAATAAACTCAAAAATTAATATGAAATTAAAGAATAATCCTAAAAATTAAGCTACAACAAACTATTCATATTCCTTGCTAGACTATATCCACTTTATTCTTGATTTGAATTTTCAACAATAAACAGTGGTGGGATTTACCATTAGTATTGTTTGTCAAGTTTACTATTGCTTTTAATTCTTCATTTTATTCCTTAAATGGTAAAAAAAAATATATGCTGATGAAATATAAAATATTTTTCTAAATCGTAAGAAAAACTTGGTTGAGTATACTTATTATATAGTACAAGGAGTTTGTGAACTAGGTTATGAGAGTTTTGGATTCAACACATAAAAGATGAATGGAAAGGAACAATATAATATATTAAGTATTTTTAGTATTAAAATAAGAAAATGATAAGTGGTTTTTAAGATGGGAGATTTTCTTGGTTCATTAGAGGTTGAAGATGATGTTGTTTTGGTAGAACAGTGAAGGGGAAGATGAAATGAAATGTGTATTTTTAAACTATGTGGCTCAAAATTATTGGTGGGGATAGAGTTTGGGATAATGTATCGAGACATATGATCCTTATCCTAAAAAACAAATGTTTATCAATTACAATTAATATTTTATAAATGAATAGTTTTATTATTAATGATGTAATAAATGAATAGTTAAATACTTGTTAAGGTGAGCAAATATATAAAAGAAAAATCCTTAAATTTTTAATAGGGAAAAGTAATTGTGAGTTGTGAGTCCTTTTATATATAGAAATTTTTAACTAAAGAAATTAATATTTTAGTTCAATGAGTAATGTATTATAAAAAAAATAGTCAATATATTATTTATCATTCATATATATTTTAATAGATAATAATAATTAACATATATATATAAATATTGTATTGATAATATAAGAATTATAATATTGATATATATATATATATATATATATTAAACTATTTATCATATATCTATTACATCCTTGATATATATGATATATGGTTTGATAGACTTGATATATGGAAGAGAGAAAAATGTATACACTGAGTGCGTAAGAGATTTTTATATTGTTAATATATCATCTACCATTCATTTTTCATCGTCATTGTTTTTTAAATAAAAGTAATACAAATAAATTGTGGATGATGCACTGACTATATATAAAATTTTAATTATCAATATATAGATATTATACACGATGTGAAAATTGGCTTAACATAACATATTTGCTTGCTCTTGATTATAAAACTGTGACCGAATGAATCATGGTTTGTCAAATAATTTTATTTTTTGGTACAATGAGTCATGTTTTTCATATGTATGAGTCATCTATATTTTGAGAAAACAATACATGTACTGATAACATATAAGTTTTAAACATTGTTATTGTATTAATGAACTATGATATATGAAATAATGTTATTTTTTGTACATTGAATGATGATTTTTCAGATGTACGACCATCTATATTTTGAGAAAAAATATATCAACTGACAATGTATGAATTTGATATATTATCACTATATCATCTATCATTTCTCTTTAATCATTATTAACTCTTAAAAAAGTAATACAAATGAATGGTGAATGATGTACTGAATGTAAAGAAATATTTAAACTTAAAATACATAGATATTATACTCCTATATTTAATATTTTAAAATTTAGTAAAGAGAGAAATGGAAAATATGAAAACAATTAATTCTTTTCTTTATATGTAATATGTCTTAGATAAATTTAAGAGAAAAGTTCATAGAACCTCATATACTTTATTTCTTTTGCAAATAGTTACCATAATTTATTTTTCATTTTTATTATTCTTTAAATTTTAAATGTTTGTGAAATTGATATGTGCATAAATATAATATATAATAAATATAATGTTAAATTATTAAATGTTATAAATGAAACCAATATCAGCAAGCTCATAAGTCATAACATTGTTAGTAAACCCATCATTATAATACGACAAATTAGCCAACATCAGCCACACAGAGAAATTGCCCTTAAAATACATAATTGACTAAGAATAAAATAGTAATTATGTTTTAGAGTTAAAATAGAACAATATAGTAATATTGATATATAACAATTTAAAATTAAATCATAATAATATGACAATCGATATTAAAACATCGTGTATGATGAAAACTTTCCCAACTAATAATTTAACATTATCATTATAGAGAGATTAATTTCACTAACAATTAAAGTTTAATGAGTAATTAGAAAAAAAATGAAGTTAAAATAAGTTCCTGGCAAATAACTTTTATTGTTTTCCACTTTTGCCTAAATTCTATTAGATATAGTAATATTATCATTATGCATCAAAATCCTTATAGACTAAAAACTTAATTGGATGATCAGTGGAATAAAGTTCTCAATAGAGTAATGATTTTCCTAGTAGTATATTAAGATTAACCTTTGTTCCTCCTCTAATGGAAGTGAATGGAAATTCATTGTATATCTATAGTTGATGATCATAACTCCTTATTTATATTGACGCGTTTAATTGAGTTTTCTGATATCTTAAATTTGTAGTCCATATTATGTTTGCCATTATGTCTCAATGAGAATTGAAAATTATCATGTAAATACTGAATATACAAAATATGTTTGATACTTCATATCTACACTTGAACTGCAACTATTAAATGGTAGTAATCCTTTTATTAAGAATTAACATATAAGATATAGAGAGAGGAATGAATTTTAGTACTGTAGCAATGTTCTGCAATGCATTTCTTTCGCTACACGAAAAAATTATGAAATCAATTGGAAAAAAGGTTTTAGTGATATAACTAAAAATATATCATAGGAATATGTTTGTCGATGAAAGCAAATTACAGGTAAAATATTAGAGCAAGGATAATTGTGTAGAAAATAAAGAGGAGATGTTGGATTTAAAAGTGTAGACGATGTGAAATTCATTAGGACTTCGAGAGACACACATTAGTAATATAATCTCAACTTTCGATTTTATTCTAATGGGTAGGAATTATTCCCCTTAATCTCATATAGGTGGGGTGATAACAATAAGCATAGAATAACCAAATACGCACATGGTATCTCACACGTCGTATCCAACCAAAGAAACATAGTTTGACTTTTCTAATAAAAATAAAATAAATGTTTATTTGCATTTATGTTATACTTTATATTTAATTATATAGGGAGTGAGTCTAGTGAGGGAAACTCTAACATAAATTATGTGAAAATTATAAATTAGGGTTTTCCAACTAAACATTAATCATTTTTTGTCACATGATCGCTTAAAAAAGTCATTTGCATGACCATTCATATAAGATTCAGTGGTACATATGTTAATTTCTCTCATTTCTTACAATATCGCACATTCTCACCTTAGTTCCACACACAGATAGATAGATAGATAGATATATATATATATATATATATATATAATCTAATTATTTATATTTATTGTTATTCTATATATAAACAAGTTTATATATATAACTATTTCTATGAGAGTGATAATTCATTACCCTCCAATTAAAAAACAAAGGTTAAGATTAGATTACTTATTTTAGTCATCATGTGCCTCTCTTCAAGTCCAAATGAAATTCACATCATATGTTCTTCCAAGTCCAAGTACACAACCAACTAAAATTGTTTCAGTTCATGTTCTTCACTCTTCTCACACACTTTGAGTATGTTCTTCATTATGCTACTAATTGGTTGCAAAATTATAACTTTATAGTAATAGCTAAGAGAAGTAAAATTGGGGTAAAAATGTTTTTAATTTTCTCAGGATTCCTGCTACTTACTACCTAAAAGCTTATATTCCAATTACCTACTATGAAGCACGGATTCGTCAAACACCCTCACCTGTCGGTGTCCGACACGGATACACTCAGATTCGCGAAGGATACGTATCTATAGAGTATCCAAAAATTAAAAAAATAAAATAAATAAATATCAAGACACGTATCCAATTCGTTTTCAATAAAATATAGGATATATGAATTCATTTTCAGTAAAATATATGCTATATAGATTTGTTTCCAATAAAACAGGATAAGATAGATTCGTTTTTATTAAAATATGATAAAATATATTTGTTATGGAGGGCAATGATTTTAGTATAGATTCGTTTTCATTAAAATAAGATAAGATAGATTTGTTATGGAGGGTAATGATTTTACATTTCCATTATATTTTTTACTTTGGATATTTTGATTTACACTTATAATTTTATCATATTTTATATGCTTTTATTATTTTATACGCGTATCCCTGAACGTATCGTATCTTGTATTTTGGATAAAATGCATGTCGATGTATCGGATACGTATCGTACCCGACACACGTATCAGTATCCGTGCTTCATAGATTACCTATTCATGAGGTTTTAAGTTTCATAATCTAACGTATTAGCGTGGTTTCCCAATTCCAACTTTTATTCTTGCGTCTTGCTTGTTTGATGCTTTTGGTTTAGTTTTATGATATTTTAAATTTTTAGTCCATAATATGTTTGTCTTAATGTCTCAAAGAGAATTGAAAATTATCATATAAATACTGAATATACAAAATATGTTTGATACTTCATATCTACACTTGAATTGCAACAATTAAATGGTAGTAGCCCTTTTATTACTTTTATTAAGGTGTTTTTCGAAGAATGTTAGAGATTTATAATTTCTAATTAAGGTGTGTATCATATATTTGATACAATAATATCAACTATTTATTTCGAGGGTTACATTATAAGTGATCTAATTTTTGGCACCCAAAGATTTCTAAAAGCTGATAACGGATATGGGCTTAATGGGTGGGTACCCATCGGGTTAACCTATAGGGGATAATAGGAACTCTATAAGTTAACGCATAAGGAAGGTTATGGTCCCCAACACACCAAATCAAATTCAGTTTTCTCCTCTCCCCATCAGAGTGAAAACGCAAGTCCAAAGAGGAATCAAAGATTTGGTTGAGGAAGACCATCATACCAATACTCATCTTAGAAAACGCAGATCATAGGAGTACATCCAGGAACATGGATTCACGTATGACACTACACCCTTTTTTCATATATGTGTGTGAGAATCACGAGATTCAAGATCCTAGGACTGATATTTCACCAATCATAAGGAATTCTCAACAAGTGGTATCAGAGCATAGGTTCTGAATTTTTTATGATTCTTCATTAAGGGTGTTTTCTCAAATCTTGTATGAACCCTAATTTTAATTTGGGAATTTGATGCTTCCACTATCATGTTATGAAAATTGGGAATTGATCATTTATGCTACATCTTAACGGTGTTAAATTCAATGGGTTCAATACATGTTCTCTGTTAAATTCAATCTGTCATCATATGTTCTCTGTTGATTTATCCATTTGGTTTTGGATTGAATGCAAATATAGTAAGATTAACATATGCTATAACAATTCATATGATGTATCAATTCTATGATTCCTTTTAATTCCAAATCAATTCTATGACGTGAAGCATATATATAAAATTTATATATTTCATATAAAAAAGGTTTTTTTTTATGTTATGCATTTTCTGCTGCAATTTTTTGGGTTTCAAGTTATTATTGTTGAAACTTATATATATATCATATGCATGAATGGACTTATATTCTTTTGTGCACTAGTATACATACATGTTGTTGGTTTTCCAGTGCAAGTTTTTATGGAGTATATATATATATGTTATCTTTTATGTCAATCAAGATAATCTTGTATTTAAATATATATATATATATATATATATATATATTATGAGATTAGATTTGTTAATCATAAAAGATACCAAATCTGAAGGTTTTGATTCCAAGATTATTAATATTTTGTAATTGACCCATATTGTGTTTTTCTTTTGTTTGGTAATTAATGTAAATTAATTGATGCAATATGTTGTGAAAGTGACCTCTATTTTGGAAATTAATTGAAATTACACAGATGAGTATGAGATTATTTATGCGAATTGTGTCCGGCCCAAAGGAAGACACAATTTGGCCAAATACTAACATACATGTGATGTTAAATATGTAATAATTATAAAGTTTTTTCATGTG
Organism: Lupinus angustifolius; assembly: GCF_001865875.1. Taxonomy (NCBI): domain Eukaryota; kingdom Viridiplantae; phylum Streptophyta; class Magnoliopsida; order Fabales; family Fabaceae; genus Lupinus; species Lupinus angustifolius. Next base: position 238,708 of record NW_017727839.1, on the reverse strand, counting down.
AACAATAGTCGGTCCAAAGAAAAGTTATTGTTTGACAGAACTAATTGTTAATATTTGATCATTACATTGAGAGTACCACTTACAAATTTATTTCTCTGTCCAAAGACGAGAAATTTATGTTGTGCTAGGTATCTTGTGATGGGTCTATTATGTGAACATGTCTTGTTTTATATATATTATATGACTTGTTTGTTTAGATCTGAATATGTTATTAATTCTTTGTTCTATGTATTCAGTATTTTTTACCAATGCTGGAAATATTTCTGCTCAAATTAATAACATCCCATTGTTGAATGGGACAAACTTTATGGTCTGGAAGGAAGTTGTAGAAATTATTGTCGGTTGTATGGATTTGGATCTGGCACTTAGTGTGGAGAAATCCATTTCTACTGCGGAAAACCTCGATGAAGCTAAAATCAAGAAATGGGAATGCTATAACCGAATGTGCCTGATGATCATGAAATGCTCTACTCCAGATGCGTTTCAGAGCACTATATCTGATGGTGAAAGTGCAAAGAAGTTCCTTGAAGAAATAGAACAATTCTTTGCCAAAAATGAAAAGGCGGAGACAAGTAGCCTTTTGGTTAAACCCATCTCCATGATGTATAAAGGCAAAGGCAACATAAGTGAGTACATCATTGAGATGTCTAATCTCGCATCAAAACTCAAGTCACTTAAATTAGAGCTTGGTGATGACCTGCTCGTGCACTTGGTTTTGATCTCTCTTCCTGCACACTTTCGGAAATCCAAAGTGATTTGTAACACTTAGAAGGACAAATGATCCCTTAATGAGCTTATATCTCATTGTGTACAAGAGGAAGAGAGGTTGTAGAGAGATAAGGCTGAAAGTGCTTACTTGGCTATGACCCCTCAAAATAAGAAAAGAAAGAGCAATAAGGGTGATGCGAAAGGACCTTCTCACCTAAAGAAATTTACGAGTAATGAGGAATTTACATGTTACTTGTGTAAGCAGCAAGGACACATGAATAAAGAGTGTCCTAAATATGCCTCATGGCGTGTAAAGAAGGGTGTCGCGCCCCAATTTTCGGCTACACGACTTTGTTTAGAGTTGCAACTACATTTTAGTTAAAAATGTAGAAAAATCTTTTAAGCCCAATTACCTTGGGCTTTTGGATTTTTGATATTCAGGTTCGGGAGTCGGTTACAAGGTAGGGAAGGTATTAACACCCTACCCGCCCGCCTTAGGCGGTACCCTTCACTAATATATATGACTTTATTATTATTATTATTATTATTTATTATTAAATCATCTGGTTAATTAATTAATTATTAAAAGGAACAAATTTATTTATTTTTATTATTGTGTCTAACAAGATTGACTTTGGTCCTACGTATCCCTATTAAGGGAATCAAAGCTTACGTAATTCTTTAGTAAAAAAACATTTGTTGATTGACAAATTTTATTAATGAAAATATTTATTATTGTGTATTGATGAAAAAAAGCGTTTTGATTAATTATTAGTTTGCATTGACGATCGTGCTAATAAAGTACGGTTGTTACTTTAATTTAAGGTGATATTTATTTGATTTGAAAAAAAGATTTTATTAAATAATTGCTAGGTAATAGATATATCCATGACTTTCTATTATAAAAAATAAAATTTATCATATGACAATATTATTATTAATATTATTATACAAATTATTAGTAAAATTATTTCTTCCATGGTGGCAATAAAAGTTGGTACAATTATCATACACACATTGTAGAGATATGAAGGTACTTACTTGTTGCAGCTTGCAAAGGAGCAGGGATACAGTGCGAACGAAAGACAAATGACTTACTAGGCTCGATGATATGTCAGAACTAGATTGGCCGACACTGCAAAGCGTGGAGAATATAACCACGGGGTAGATCTGCACGCGTTGGGTGAGGAAGGGTGCACTTAGACATAGATAATCTTATGTTCATGTGAGAGTAGTAATCTAGAGCGACGTGGTGTACTACAATCGCATGATGTTTCAAGATTTGATTAGTTGTGAGTGGCTGGTCAACGCATATGCGGACTAGTATGAAGAGCTCTTTCTTAAGGGATTTTTATGTGTAATTCTTGGTAGTAATTTTTACATGGAATTCTTGTCTTTTTATTGTTTTTTATTAGTATGGAATCCCCCCTCCTTCTTTAGTGAATAAGACACTCTATTTATAGACTTTGACTTATCACATGTGCTTAATGAGGAAAATATCTCCCATTAGTTGATTAGAGGAGGTTAAGGGAAATAAATCAGATTTGCAACATAATCAAATTGATTTGAAATCTGCTTGATTTGATTTGCTTATTCTCAGATTGCAACCTTAATTTACTTAGATTCCAAATCTCTCAAACTTTAATTTTTCATCGAATCAAATCTCTAAAGATTAATTATTATAATCAAAATTATTTGTGCAATATAATCAGATTGATATAAAATTTTCTAATCTTAAATTGATTTGCATATTTCCTAATTGTGATCTTTAACTTATTTGATTGATTTGCCACCTTGATTTCTTTGATTCCAAATCTCTAAAGATTTAATTTTCTAATCAAATTTATTTGTGTAACACAATTAGATTGATATGAATTTTATAATTTGATTTGATTTGCGTATTTCCATATCACAATCTTGATTTCAATTTTGAATCGTTAAAGATTTAGTTATTATCAAGGTGATTCATGCAACTAATAAAATGGATATGATGTGATTCAAATTACATATTTTCAAATCTTCAATTTATATGATAATACAATCAACTCTTTAATTCACTCATCTTTTATTTTTATTTATTTAGTATTATTATTTTTAGAATAACTCTAAAAAAAAATCCTTTTTCTTAGAATTCAATTACTTTAATCTTGAATTTTGGTTAACCTAATCATTTAGATTTAGAAACCTTAATATCCCATGTTTAGTTTTATTATTTTTAGAAAAGTATTTTTGGAATTCTATTATTTTTTATTTAAAAATGTTTTTGGCTTTTTATGGTCTGGACAAAAATGGGTGTTCACAGATGCCCCTCTTTTCTTGTTGCTTAACTCATAGCAAGCAAACTAAAGATTGAGAGGTATCATGGTAAGTAACCAGTAAAGAAATGAACACTTTTTTGTCAAGGATCGGAAAAAGTCCTTGAGGAGAATTGATGAAGAAGATCGATGCTCTACTGGTGGGCCATGGATTTGTTGAGGTAGTTCCCGTGTTGTCCGTGATGGACCAGGGATTTGTTGAGTCAGTTCTCGCATTTGCCATGATGGACCAGGGATTTGTTGAAGCAGTTCCCGCATTTGCCGTGGTGGACTAGGGATTTGTTGAGGTAGTTCCCGTGTTTGTCGTGATGGACCAGGGATTTGTTGAGGCAGTTCTCGCGTTTGTCGTGGTGGCCCAGGGATTTGTTGAGACAGTTCTCGCATTTTCCATGATGAACTAGGAATTTGCTGAGGTACCCATGCTACCATCATGATTTAGGGATTTGTTGAGGCCCCCGTGCTGCCAAAATGATTCAAGGATTTGGTGAGGCACCTGTGCTACCAAAATGATTCAAGGATTTGTTGAGGCACAAATGCTGCCAAAATGATTCAAGGATTTGCTGAGGCACCGGTGTTGCCGAAATTATTCAGGGATTTTCTGAGGCACCCGTGCTGCCGAAATGATTCAGGGATTTGCTAATGCACCCATGCTGCCAAAATGATTCAGGGATTTGTTGACGCAGTTACCGCGCTGCCAAAATGATTCAAGGATTTGTTGAGGCACCCATGCTGCCAAAATGATTCAGAGATTTACTGAGGCACCCATGCTACCAAAATGATTCAGGGTTTGCTGAGGCATCGATGCTGACAAAAGAATTCAGGGATTTGTTGAGGCACCCATGCTACCAAAACGATTCAGGGATTTGCTGAGGCTCCCATGCTGCCAGAATGATTCAGGGATTTGCTGAGGCATCCATGCTGCCAAAAAGATTCAGGGATTTGCTGAGGCACCAGTGCTGCCAAAATGATTCAGGGATTTGCTGAGGTACCGGTGCTGCCGAAATGTTTCAGGGATTTGGTGAGGCACCCATGCTACTAAAATGATTCAAGGATTTGTTGAGGCAGTTCCCGTGCTGCCAAAATGATTGAAGGATTTGGTGAGGCACCCATGCTAACAAAATGATTCAGAGATTTGATGAGGCACCCATGCTGCCAAAATGATTTAGGGATTTGCTGAGGCACAAATGCTGACAAAAGAATTCAGGGATTTGCTGAGGCACAGATGCTGACAAAAGGATTCAGGGATTTGCTGAGGCACCCATGCTGCCAAAACGATTCCGGGATTTGCTGAGGCACCATGCTGCCAAAACGATTTAGGGATTTGCTGAGGCACCCATGCTGCCAAAATGATTCAGGAATTTGCTGAGACACCAATGCTGCCAAAATGATTCAGGGATTTGCTTAGGCACCCATGCTGGCAAAATGATTCAGGGATTTGCTGAGGCACCGATGCTACCAAAACGATTCAGGGATTTGCTGAGGCACCCATGCTGCCAAAACGATTCAGGGATTTGCTGAGGCATCTATGCTGCCAAAACGATTCAAGGATTTGCTGAGGCACCCATTCTGCCAAAATGATTCACGGATTTGTTGAGGCACCCATGCTGCCATAATGATTCAGGGATTATTTGAGGCACCCATACTTCCAAAACGAATAAGGGATTTGCTGAGGCACTCATGAATGAATTTTTGGAATAATGTGTTTTTACTAATGCATGATGAATGAAATGTCTAAAAATGCATTCCCCTTAGGGTAATGGACCCTATCTTGGGGCTACTTTATCCATCATTACGATTTGAACATGTATATATACATATACTTTTAAATTATATTTCTTTTATTTTTTTGGTCCAGGCTAGCTTAGGGTCAAAATAATTTACCATATTTATTTTTATGATAATCTCCTTGTTAGGATAATAGGAATTCCCATCAAGGGTGCAATATTGTACATGATTTTTGTTTTACAGGACAACTTTCCAAACAATATGCTATAATACAAACATGATACAAATCACAATATTCACAACAAGTACAACATCATAGGATAGGGTTCTAACATACAATGGATGCCCTTGACAAGTTCTAGACTCCCTATAAGGTGCCCATATTGCAACTCTCTCCAATAGAGAAACCCAAGTATTATGATGTTAGAAATAGGAGACCAGCTCCAACGGCTAACTCATAATAAGAGGTAACAATATGAGTGGTCCACATCACCTACACATAGAAGCGGCAAAGACCGTGGCCAGTGAGGTTAGTGTCCGTTCTGTTCAAAAAGGTATCACTAATACCCGGGTGTAGGACATATGTGTGCCTAAAATGTGTACATGATATATCACCCAATAACAAAAATAATACATACATAAAACATGCATATAATTCATACATATAACATATAATTATTAATTAAGCATGCAATCCATGTTTATAACTTACAATTAACAACTAAGCATGCAATTCATATTTATAACATACAATTAATAATTAAGCATATAATTCATATTCATATCATAACATACGATTAATAATTAAACATGCAATTTTCGTGTTTTTAGAAATTAACTAATTAACCAAATAGAAAACAAATAATAACAAGAAATAAATAGTCACACATTTTATTAATTATGGGCCAGACTCTCTCCAAAAAGTCCCCAGCAGATTCGTTAGCTGTCGCACCTCGATTTTTGGCTGCACGATTTTATTTTAGAGTCGCCACTACATTTTATAGTTAAAAATGTAGAAAAATATTTTAAGCCCAATTACCTTGGGCTTTTGGATTTTTGATATCCAAGTTCGGGAGTCGGTTACAACGTAGGGAGGGTATTATCACCCTACCTGCCCGCCTTAGGCGGTACCCTTGACTAAAATATATGACTTTATTATTATTATTAATAAATTATCTAGTTAATTAATTAATTATTAAAATGAACAAATTTATTTATTTTTATTATTGTGCCTGACAAGGTTGACCTTGGTCCTACATATCCCTATTAAGGGAATCAAGGCTTACAAAGTTCTTTAGTAAAAAAATAGTTGTTGGTTGACAAATTTTATTAATGAAAATATTTATTATTGTGTATTTATGAAAAAAAAAGCTTTTTGATTAATTATTAGTTTGCATTGATGATCGGACTAATAAAAATATGGTTGTTACTTTAATTTATGGTGATATTTATATGATTTGAAAAAAATATCTTATTAAATAATGGCTAGGTAATAAATATATCCATGACTTTCTATTATAAAAAATAAAATTTATCATATGACAATGTTATTATTAATATTATTATACAAATTATTAGTAAAATTATTTCTTCAATGATGGCAATAAAAGTTGGTACAATTATCAAACACATATTGTAGAAATATGAAGGTACTTACTTGTTGCAGCTTGCAAAGGAGCATGGATATAGTGCGACGAAAGAAAAATGACTTACTAGGCTCGATGATATGTCGGAATCAGATTGGCCTACACTACAAAGCATAGAGAATATGACCACGGGGTAGATCTGCACGCGTTGGGTGAGGAAGGGTGCACTTAGTCGTAGATAATCTTATGTTCATGTGAGAGTAGTAATCTGGAGCGACGTGGTGTACTACAATCGCATGATGTTTCGAGATTTGAGTAGCTATGAGTTGCTGGTCAACGCATATGTGGACTAGTATGGAGAGCTCTTTTTTGATGGATTTTTGTGTGTAATTCTAGGTTGTAATTTTTACATGGAATTCTTGTCTTTTTAGTGTTTTTTTGTGTGGAATCCCCCTGTTCTTTGGTGAATAAGACACTCTATTTATAGATTATGACTTATCAAATGTGCTTAATGAAGAGAATATCTCCCATTAATTGATTAGAGGAGGTTAAGGGAAATAAATCATATTTGCAACATAATCAAATTGATTTGAAATTTTCTTGATTTGATTTGATTTGCATATTCTCATATTGCAACCTTAATTTACTTGATTCCAAATCTCTAAAAAGTTTAATTTTTCATGGAATCAAATCTTTAAAGATTAATTATTATAACAAAATTATTTGTGCAATTGAAATAAAAATTTTCAATCTCAATTTGATTTGCATATTTCCTAATTGTGATCTTTAACTTATTTTATTGATTCACAACCTTGATTTATTCAATTCCAAATCTCAAAAGATTTAATTTTCTACTCAAAATTAATTTGTGCAACACAATTAGATTGATATGAACTTTCTAATTTGATTTTATTTGCGTATTTCCATATCGTAATCTTGATTTGATTTTTGAATCCTTAAACATTTAGTTATTATCAAGGTGATTCATGCAACTTAATCAAATGGATATGATGTGATTCAAATTACATATTTTCAAATCTTTAATTTATCGATAATCCAATCAAATCTTTAATTCACTGAAGTTTTATTTTTATTTATTGATTATTATTATTATTATTATTATTATTATTATTATTAAATTAACCCTGAAAAAATGATTTTTTGAGAATTCAATTATTTTAAACTTGAATTTTAGTTAACCTAATCACTTAGATTTAGGAACCTTAACAAATGGTTTAGTCTTACTATTTTAAATTTGAATTTTGGTTAACCTAATCATTTAGATTTAGGAACCTTAACATAACATGTTTAGTTTTATTATGTTTAGAAAAATATTTTTGGAATTCTATTATTTTTTATTTTAAAATGTTTTGGGCTTTTTCTGGGCCGGACAAAATTGGGTGTTGACAAAGGGTAAATTTCTCACTCTTGTTTGTTCAGAAATTAATTTGGCTCTTGTACCCAATGATACTTGGTGGATAGATTATTGTGCTACTACTCACATTAATAACACTATGCCGGGTTGCCTGTGGAGCCCACAACAAAGTGAGGATGAAAGATTCATCTTTGTGGGTGATGGCAAAAGGGTTGCGGTTGAGGCTATTGGAACATTTACATTATGTTTAAGACCTGGTTTTCATTTGGATTTATTTGAGACATTTGTTGTACCGTCGTTTATGCAAAATTTAATTAGTGTTTCCAGCTTGGACAAATTTGGTTTTTCTCGTTCTTTTGGAAATAATAAAGTTAGTCTATATCAAAATTCAAATGTTGTTGGTTCTGGTTCTTTAATTGATAATCTGTATATGCTTGATATTTCCAGTTCCACTAATACTTCAAACAAATTCACGTGGTACAAAATGAAAATTAAAAGAGAATTCAACCACCTTAAGGTACAAGCGTTTAGGTCATATAACTAAACAAAGAATTCAAAGACTTGTGTCGGATGAAATTCTTGACCATTTAGATTTATCAGACTGTTAGGTCTGTGTTGAGTGCAGAAAGGGAAAACAAACAAACAAAAGGAAGTTAGGTGCCGAAAGAGCTAAAGATGTCTTAGAACTAATCCATACAGATATATGTGGTCCTTTCCATATGGCTTCTTCGAATGAACAATATTATTTTATTACGTTCATAGACGATTACTCTAGGTATGGTTACCTATATCTTGTACTTGAGAAGTCCCAATCCTTGGACGTTTTCAAGTCTTTCAAGGCTGAAGTTGAACTTCAACTTGGAAATAAAATTAAGGTTGTTAAATCTGACCGTGGTGGTAAATACTATGACAGATATGATGGACCAGGAGAACAACGTCAGAGAGTGTGGAATTGTTCCGCAATTCATTATGCCAGGAAAACCTAGCATGAATGGTGTTGCTGAGCGATGAAACCGAACTCTTAAGGATATGGTGAGAAGTATGATTAGTCATTCTTCCTTACCAAAGTCTCTTTGGGGGGAAGCTTTAAAGACCACAGTTTACATCCTTAATAGGATGTCAAGTAAAGTAGTTAACAAAACCCCATATGAGCTTTGGACTAATAAAAGGCCAAGCTTAAAACACTTGGGCATTTGGGGTTGTCCAACTGAGGCGCGACCTTATAGGCCGCATGGAAGAAAGCTGGACTCAAGAACTATTAGCTGTTATTTTGTTGGCTATGCTGAACACTCTTAGGGCTATAAATTTTATGATCTCACTTCAAGACTCTTTTTTGAGACGGGAAATGCAAGATTTCTAAAGGAAGTTGATTTTGGGAAGGAAGAGAGAACATAAGGAATGTTGTCATTAAGGAAGAACCTGTCACTGATAGTGAACAAGTTCTTGTGCCTATTACCATTCAAGGAATAAATTTGATAATAGAAGATAATGTTCAAAATATATTTCAGAACAAGACAACAATGAGATTCTCCCTCAAGTACCAATAGAACAAATTCAACAACCTCAAGAAGTAGAAGTGCCATTAAGGAGATCCACTATTGAGAGGAGAAGTGCAATTCATGATGATTATATTGTATTTCTTAAAGAGTATGAGGATGGCATTGGGTTAACAGAAGATGATCCATTGAACTTCTGTCAAGCCATGAAAAGTTCTTACTCTCAAAAGTGGATCGATGCCATGAAGGATGAGATGAAGTCTATGCATGATAATGACGTTTGGGATCTTGTCGAATTACCTGAAGGTGCGAAACCTATTGGTTGCAAATGGATATTTAAAACCAAGAGGTATTCGAAGGGTAATATTGACATATATAAAGCGCGTCTAGTAACTAAAGGCTTCACTCAGAAAGAAGGAATTGATTATAAAGAAACATTCTCTCCAATATCTTAGAAGGATTCTTTAAGAATAATATTGGCACTAGTAGCTCATTTTGATTTAGAGCTACATCACATGGATGTTAAGACTACGTTTCTTAATGGTGACATTAAGGAAACGATCTATATGGTGCAACCAGAAAACTTTGTGTCAGTTGGCTCGTATCTATGGTATGCAAATTAAAAAAAATCCATCTATGGGCTTAAACAAGCTTCTCGTAATTTCATCAAGTTATTACCTCATATGGTTTTGAGGCAAATAAAGTTGATGATTGTGTGTACCATAAGTTCAGTGGGAATAAATTTATATGTCGATGATATACTGCTTGCTAGCAGTGATATGGGACTATTGCATGAGACCAAGAGATTTCTAACGAAGAATTTCGAAATGAAAGATCTTGGGGAAGCTTCTTTTGTATTAGGTATTCGGATACTGAGTGATCTCTCTCAAGGTATCCTAAGGTTATCACAAGAAAGCTATATAGATAAAGTCCTTGATAGATTTGGCATGAAAGACAATAAACCAAGGGATACCTTTATAGATAAGGGAGAAAAATTTAGTCTCGAACAACACCCAAAAAATGACCTTCAAAGATACGAGATGCAAAAGATTCCTTATGCATCTGCAATAGGAAGTCTAATGTATGCTCAAGTTTGCACACATCCCGACATAACATTTGTTGTAGGATTTTTGGGCAGATATTTGAGTAATCTTGGAATGCATCATTGGAAGGCAGTCAAACGTGTTATGCGTTATTTGAAGATAACAAACGAGTACATGCTCACTTATCGGAGGTCTGAGAATTTAGAGATCATTGGGTACTCTGACTTCGATTTTGCTGGATGTCTAGACAATAGACAATCTAGCTCTGGATATATGTTTGTATTGGCTGAAGGTACTATCTCTTGGAAGTATGTGAAACATACGCTTATAGCGGAGTTCATGGCTTGTTTTCAAATATCAGACCATGACATATGGTTGCGGAATTTTGTCACTAGTTTACGTGTGGTCGATGGTATTGAAAGACCATTGAGGATTTATTGTGACAACAAGTCTGCAGTTCTTTACTCCAACAACAGTAGGAGTTGTACAAAGTCAAAATTCATTGATATAAAGTTTCTGGTTGTTAAAGAAAGGGTTCAAAATAGACAAGTTTCCATAGAACATATAGGGACAAATTTTATGCTAGCGGATCCAATGACTAAGGGTTTGGTACCTAAAGTCTTTCATGAGCATGTTGCTCGTGTGGGTGTTGTTCCTTAGGGTACCTTAGTTTAGTGGGAGTCTATATGTTTTATGATTTACTTTGCATGTTATATACAGTTTTTTTATGCATAATAAAGTTGATGGTTTATTGTTCCATTTTGAAATTGTGCATTGTAACTATTGTGTTTCAATTAAAGATTTTGGATTGATCTCACTAAAGAATAAAGAAGGACCAGTTGGAAAAAGACATGTTTGAGATCACATTGCATGACATTCCCATGTCACTCATCCATATTTGATCCATGTCATTAAGTATATTAATATGGTGACCATTGTGGTCGAGTCACGCTTGCATGTGATGAAAGTTGCGATGGTTCCATAGTTGATATATGAGATGGACCAGATTGTATTAAGGAGAAGTCTAAATGTAAATATCATACAAATGGGCGCCTAAAGAACCTGTGATATAATTGTATCAGGAAGATATGAAGCCCAAGTGAGAGATTGTTAGAAATTTATAATTTCTAATTAAGGTGGACATCATATATTTGATACAATTATATCAACTATTTATTTCAGGGGTTACATTATAAGTGATCTAATTACTGACACCCTATAGATTTCTAAAAGTTGATAACATATATGGGCTTAATGAGTGGATACCTATCAAGTTAACCTATAGGGGACAATGGAAACCCTATAAGTTAACGCATAAGGAAGGTTATGGTCCCCAACACACCAGGCCCAAGAGGTATCAAGGATTTTTTCGAGGAAGGCCATCATTCCAAAACTCATCTCAGCAAACATAGATCATAAGAGTACACCCAGGAACATGGATTCAGGTATGACACTGCACCCTTTGTTTCATATATGTGTGTGAGAATCATGAGATTCAAGATCCTAGGATTGGTATTTCACCAATCATAAGGAATTCTCAACAAGCCAATTACAGGATAGAGCGGGGGCAACTGTGTCGAAAATAGAGAGGAGACTTTGGATTTGAAAGAGTAGATGATGAGAAATTCATCTGTAATTGGAGACACACACATTTGTAATCTAATCTCAACTTTTGATTTTATTTTCATGGATAAGAGTTATTCCTCTTACTCTCATATAGGTGGGGTGATAACAATAAACATAGAAAGGAAAAAAATACAAAAATAATTATAAAACGAACAATCAAATATGCACATGGTATCTCGCACGTGGTATCCAACCAAAGAATGATAGTTTGACTTTTAAATAAAAATAAAATAAATATTTATTTGCATTTATGTTATACTAAATATTTATATTTATAAAGAGCGACTCTAGTGAGAGCAACTCTCACATAAACAATGTGAGAATAATAAATCTGAGCCTTAGAACTAAACATGGATGATTATTAGTTAAATGGTCACTTAAAAATGCCATGTGCATGACCATTCATTTAAGATTCAATCATACACATTAATTGGTCACATTTCTTACAATAGTGCACGTTCTTATATTAGTTCCACACACACACATACATACATATATATATATATATAT
>NW_017727839.1:190781-226224 GCF_001865875.1 Lupinus angustifolius | reverse complement strand
ATATATATATACATATATATATATATATATATGGGATGTATCTCAATGTATATAAGAGTGGGTGTGATAATTCGCAGCCCTCCAATTAAAAATCAAAGGTTGAGATTAGATTACACATTTTAACATCATGTGGCTTTCTTCAAGTCCAAATGAATTTCAGATCATATGATCTTCGATGTCCTAGTACACAACCAACTAAAAATGTTTTAATTCATGCTCTTCTCTCTTCTAACACGCTTTGTGTATCTTTTTCATTATGCTACTAATTGGTTGAATAATTATAATTTTATAGTAATATCCAAGAGAACTAAAATTGGGGGCAAAATGTTTGTACTTTTCTCATGTTTCCTACTACTTACTACCTAAAAGCTTATGTTCTAATTACTCTTTCATGAGATTTTAAGTTTCTTAATCTAACGTATTTGTGGGGTTTTCCAATTCTAACTTGTATGCTTTCTTCTTGCTTGTTTGATGCTTTTCATAGAGTTTTCCCAGATTTTTAAAAGAACCTTTGTAGGTCAATAATAAAAGAAAATAAAAAATAGAGATAGAAGAAGTTTTGACTCTAGATGTGACTTTAAAGAGAATAAAAACGAATAACTGCATCAATTACAATTAATATTTTATAAATGAATAGTTTTATTATTGAGAAAATATGGGATGAAGACAACCTCAACACATCACATTTGCAGACACTCGACCATAGTTTGACAAATAATTAAATTGTGGGTTCCACTACAATAACATGTTTTTTCCCCTCTTTCTCTCTCCCTCCTCTCTTTCTCTTTCCTATCTTTGGATCTCCTATTTAATGATTTGGTATAGTGGAACCCACAATTTAATGATTTGTCAAATTATAATTAGGTGCATGCAAATATGATGTGTTAAGGTTGTCTTCCACCAAGCTTTTATCTTTATTATTAATGATGTAATGAGCATTACTTCTTGCTTGTTTGATGCTTTTAGTTGAGTTTTCCGATATCTTAAATTTGTAGTCCACAATATGTTTGTCATAATGTCTCAATGAGAATTGAAAACTATAATGTAAATACTGAATGTACAAAATATGTTTGATATTTCAAATCTACACTTGAACTGCAACAATTAAATAGTAGAATCCCTTTTAGTCCTTTTATTATTATTTAGCGTATAAAATATATATAGGAATGAATTTTAATATTGTAGCAATATTCTTATATGCATTTCTTGCTACACGAAAAAATGAAGAAAACAAGTGAAAAGAAAGTTTTATCATGAAACTAAAAATATATCATAGGAAGATGTTTGTCCATGAAAGCCAATTACAGGAGAAATATTAGAGCGGGGACAACCGTGTAGAAAATAGAGAGGATATATTGAGTTTGAAAGAATAGATGATGAGAAATTTATTTGGACTTAGAGAGACACAAATTTGTAATCTAATCTCAACCTTTGAGTTATTTAGATGGATAAGAATTATTCCTCGTACTCTCCTGTAGGTGGGGTGATAACAATAAATATAGAATGGAAAAAAAATACAAAATGAAATATAAAACGAGCAACCAAATACGCATATGGTATCTCACACTTGGTATCTAAGAAAAGACACATAGTTTGAGATTTTAATAATAATGAAAAAATATTTATTTGCATTTATGTTATACTTAATATTTATATATATAGGGAGTGACTCTAGTGAGAACAACTCATACATAAAAACTATGAGATTAATAAATATAAGTCATACAACTAAACATGGATGATTATTAGTTATATGATCACTTAAAAAAGTCGTGTACATGACCATTGATTTAAGATTTAATGGTGCATATTAATTGCTCCCATTTCCTAGTGTAGCACATGTTCTCATGTTAGTTCCCTATATATATGTGTGTGTTTGTGTGTGTGACGTATCCCAGCTTATATGAGAGTGAGAAAGATAATTCTCAGCCCTCCAATTCAAAATCCAAGGTTAAGATTAGAATACTAATATTAATCATCATGTGCATCTCTTCAATTCCAAATGAATTTCACCTCATATGTTCTTCCAAATCCAAGTACACAACCGACTAAAAATATTTCAATTCATGTTCTTCTCTGTTCTCACACGCTTTGAGTATCTTCTTCATTATGCTATTAATAGGTTGCATAATTATAACTTTATAGTAATAGTCAAGAGAAGTAAAATTAGGGGAAAAGTGTTTTAATTTTCCCATGTTTCTTGCTACACTACCTAAAAGCTTATGTTCGAATTACTTTTCCTGACTTTTTGAGTTTCTTAATCTAATGTATTTATGGGGTTTTCCAATTCCAACTTATGTGCTTGCTTCTGGCTTGTTTAATGCTTTTGGCTGACTTTTCTGATATTTTATATTTGTTGTCCACAATATGTTTGTTATAATATCTCAAGGAGAATTGATAATTATCATATAAATACTGAATATACAACATATGTTTCATACTTCATATCTACACTTGAACTGCAACAATTAAATGGAAGTAAACCTTTTATTAAGAATTAGCATATAAGATATAGAGAAGAATGAATTTTAGTACTGTAGCAATGTTCTTCAATGCATTTGTTTTGCTACATGAAAAAAAATGAAGAAAACAAGTGAGAAGAATGTTTAGTGATATAACTAAAAATATATCTTTGGAAGATGTTTGTCAATGAAAGGAAATTACGGGAGAAATATTAGAGCAGGGACAACTGTGTAGAAAATAGAGAGGGTATGTTGGATTTAAAAGTGTAGATGATGTGAAATTCATTTGGACTTGAAGAGACACACATTAGTAATCTAATCTAAACTTTCGATTTTATTCTAATGGGTAAGAATTATTCCTCTTAATCTCATATAGGTGGGGCGATAAAAATAAACTTAGAATGGAAAAAAATACAAAAGGAACTATAAAACAAACAACCAAAATTGGCACATGGTATCTCACATGTGGTATCCAAGCAAAGAAACATAGTTTGACTTTTTAATAAAATTGAAAAAAATTTATTTGCATTTATGTTATACTTAATATTTGTATGTATAAGGAGTGACTCTAGTGAGAGCAACTATTACATTATAACTGTGAGAATAATAAATATGATTCTTATAACTTAACATGGACGATTATTAGTCAAATGATCACTTAAAAAAGTAATGTGCATGATCATTCATATAAGATTCAATGATATATATTAATTGTATTCATTCCTTACAATAGCGCACGTTCTCACGTTAGTTCCATATATATATATATATATATATATATATGGGAAGTATTACTGGGGTTTTCCAATTCCAACTTCTATGGTTGCTTCTTACTTGTTTGCTCTGTGCCTCAACAATGTTCTGAATAAAGCTCCTCATAGCATGATAGTGGTTATCAATGTAGGAAACCTGTCGTTCCCCAAATTACTCCAAATCTGTATGGTAGGAGTCCTTTAGAGACTGAAAATGTAGATCCGTTCTATTATTCAGCCTTTGCTCCATGACATCCAACTATATTAATCCAAAGGATGGTTCCTGCGGCGCGTTTCTAGTTGGCTCCCTTGAGTTCCTGCATTAGGCTGATTTGTTCTAGCCTGATCTTCATCATCATATAGATCCCAATCCACGGTGGTGTAATCCTCTTGGTATTGCCAAGTACTTCCATACTTGTAGATACCCATATTATGGATTAGGCTTTTATCAACGAGGTGATCTTTATCAGAAGTCTCTGTGATGATGGTGTCAGATACGTCAATGTGCAGATAATCAATGATTCTCGATATGAATATACTATAGGGCAGCAACTTGGATTGCAAGGTAGAGACATTATACATGACCTTCAAGATCTCTTCAGGCCAATTAATCATAATGTTTTCCTTAACATCATACATGAATTTCAGATCATTAATAGTAGGTTGTGCATAATTGGTGTTTCTCTGAACTAAAATGTACACAATCAGATAGTGAAGCAATCTATTCTGTACAGATAATGAACCAGCTTTAGTTATTTCTCCCTGGATATACAGATGGGGAATGTTGAAAGAAGAGTTTTCTTTCGTCGGTGTGTTTCCATTTTTTTGGTTAAGTAAGTGAACTTTGTTTTATTCTTTGTTCACCATCTCGGCTTTGTTGATATAAATTCCAACGTCGGTATAATGGTTTCAAGAATATTCCAGTTACAACCTACTTCTAATAATCATGTGAATAAGTTATTCCTTCTTTGCCCCATCTTGGCTTTGTTAGAATAAATTCTAACGTCGGTACAATGGTATCGAAGCAATCCCCTATTACATAATTATTAAGTACCTTTGAATACCATCTCGGTTTTGTGGAATAAATTCCAACACCGGTTTAATGGTATTCTAATGTACAAAAGTGATGAATAGTTAGTTGTTAGAAACAAACAAATAAATAAAGAACAAAAGAATAATAAAGACCTTTATTTATTTACTCCCTTTCGGGTTCCTTTTATTAACAAACCAAACTTCTTCCTTATGGAAGGTTGGTATTAAAGAATAAATAAATTGTGGAATGTAAATAACAATAAATAAAAGTTAGTTAGAGAGTTTAGGGTTTGCTTCGATATCATTGGTCCCTAAGCCTAAACCCTAAACCCTAAACTTTTGTATATTAAAAGGTATTTCAACAAATAAATTTAGTGATAAGACTTTACTATTTTACAATTTACACCTCTTTCAAGATTCAATTGTAGTATAGGATAGGGTTATGTCGAACCACAAGGAATTGCCTAACAGAATGAATCATATGAATATGTCAATGCACAAATAAAAAGGGAACATATTTTGGTTGTTTTTTATTTGATTTGATATGCACATAAACACTTAACAAGAAACATAAACTAAATATTAACAAATTCTTGAGGAGACAAGATCATTTTGAATGATGAAAGTATTTCTCAACTTCTTATGTATTTGAAATACGTAGACAAGTTCTTATGTTTTAATTTGATTAACTCCAAACACGAAGGTCTGAAATCCTCCTTTTAGTGTATGTCCTAAAATGGTAGAATGATAATCACTTATATTTATTACTAAACAATATTACGTCCACAAAGAGACTAGGTTGTCACACCCTAATCTTGGCTACTATAATATTGAAGTAGTAATGAATATAAGATCTTAAGAAAAACATGCTTAACTTGGCAAATAAACTAAGTAGTACAACTACTTCCTAGTTTATTTGTTAGGTCGAGATAAGTAATTTTTATGACTTGAAATCAGTTTTTAGGTGATCAATCTAAAAAGAGCTTTTAGTACTTCTAAAACAAATAAAATAACCAAAACACCAACTTCAATGATTAAAATTAAAATGAAATTATAATGAAGAACGAAATAAAAACATACCATAATCCAAATGAAAGTTGTAGGAGCATTAGCCATCCATCCAAAGATTAGATGCTTTTAGTTCCAAAATCATGTTTTTGCACCTATTTTTCCAACTCCATTCTCCTCTTGAATTACATGAAAAACTACTCTAAAAAGTACCTAAAATGAGAGGAAAATATGGAGGAAAGAAGAGGAATAAACTAGGAAGAATGTAAACTACGAAGAATTTAGAATGTATGTACAATGTTTATAAATGAGAATTTCATGCCTTTATATAGTCCAAGGTTCTAGGCGCTCAACTGCCTTATTTAGCAACTCAGCAGCTGACCATTGGCCCCTATGAAGAGCCACTTTGGCCCCTACTTGACCCCTATGGTGGGCTAGGTTACATGCATGGTGACACCTCCTCCTTCTTGTCATAGGCTTATGTCATCCATGAGGTCATATTCTTGGCCTTCAAGCAAAGAAAAAGTAGGATGTTCCATGAGTTGACCTAGCTTTCTTCAAAATTGGGTTTGATGTCCAGGTCAGCCAGGTCACACTGGTCCATGCTGGGCACCAAATTGGTCTATGCTGGGCGTGACCTGGTTCCAGTTGGGCGTGGACCTAGCTATCCTGGCCTAATGCTTAGCTGACCTGGCCTGGTGCTTGGCTGACCTGGCCTGGTGCTTGGTGCTTGGCTGACCTGGCCTGGTGCTTGGCTGTCCTGACCTGGTGTTTGGTGCTTGACTGGTCTGGCCTAGTGCTTGATGCTAGGCTGACCTGGCCTGGTGCTTGGTGCTTGGCTGACCTAGCCTGGTGTTTGGCTGACCTGACCTAGTGCTTGGTGCTTGACTGGTCTGGCCTGACTTAGCCTGGTGCTTGGATGACCTGGCCTGGTGCTTGGCTTGGCTGGACAACTTTGTGCTTGATTTCTTCATGGTTAAGCACCCTTTTTTTCTTTGGTTTGTTACTTGATTTTTGTTGGTTGCTTGGCACTTTTGGGCTGTTTTCTTTAAGTTAAGGTAAGCATTTGATTTTTTCAAGTTGCTTGGCCTACCTTAACTTAGGTTTCCTTAAGACGAAGTAAACTACCTTTCTTCAAGGCTAAGTAACCAAATTAAGCACATAGCATGCCATGCTTTAACTTGATTACTTTTAGCAATTCATTTTGAGCTTTTGTCTTGACTTTTGTCTTGAATTTTGGCTTGAATTCTTGTCCATCTTTGAATTTATTCTTTAATATTCACTTTCCTACAAAACTCAAAGAAAACATGGACAAGAATTAATAAAGAACTAATTTATTGAATCATGCAAAATTCACCTAAAAAGTGTTCATTTAAGTTGATTTTCTACAATTTGCATAGGATAAGTGCCATAACATGATGGTGAAAAGTGTATACTTTTTGCACTTATCAGGGACATCTCAAACATGATTTGTAAACCTCAGCAACATCAAAATCCTTAAGCTCTTCACAATCACCTAGGCTAGCACCATTATTGGATAAGCCTCCCACATTCATAAAAATATCACTATCAATCTCAAATAAATTTCTCGAAACCATAGACCAACACTTTCCATCCTTATATCGAAAGTTGGCGTAAAATTCTCTAATTAACGCGGGGTACAAATTTCCCGTTAATTCTAGAAACATCACGACTCCCTAAGCTTGCATACCTTGTGAAAACTCCAAATTTTGTTCCACTATCCAGATTAGAACAGCTTTCCTTATGTAGGTTGGTTTCCTTCTCTGAAACTTTGACAACCGGGTCTCTTGAAGTATGAGTGAGTAGTAGGGATCTCCACGGTCGTGCCTCACACTCAGATTTGAAGATGAAGCAGTATGAGGGTTATGAGTGTGTTGAGTAGTTGTCTTGAACCTCTTCGAACGTCCTCTTTCCTTTTTTGAGCGAAAACCGTGAGTGTATGAGAGGAGAAGAATGATAAGGGAGAGAACCTAAAGCATAGGGTTTGGAATTGGGAATGGTGTTTCTTGGGGGATTTGAGAGGAAGTGGGATGAAATTAGTTGCAATATGGGTATAGGTGAAGGTTTAATTCTTCGTTTAAGCTAAAGATTTGAATTTTTGTTGTTGCTTATGAGATTTAGAGAGAAAAGGGGGAAGAGAGGGCTTGAAAAAAATGGCAAAAACGCTACTGTTTCTAATTTATTTGCTGCCGTTAATCGACTAAGAGATGTGTTTAATCGATTAATCATAGTTAAAATTCCAGATATTCAGAAAAATGAGCCTAGGTGATCGATTAAAATAGAACGTTAATCGATTAAATTTAGTGAAAAATGAAATGTTTGATACTGGAACTCATTTTAATCGATTAGGAGTTATAGTTAATCGATTAACTCACATAAGATTTGTAGAAACAAGAGGTTTTTGGGTTTTAAAAGCATGCATAGATTTCTACCATATATCAAGCAAAATTTAATCAAACACATATACATTCAGAATTTATCATGCTAGATCATGAGTTATAATAGGAATATGATGCATTCAACAAATATACATTTTGAAGTATATAAGACATTAATCATGCGAAGCACACAATAAAATTTCTGACGATTTTAATCAAGATAATTTTCATCAAGGATTCCAAGTTGTTTTCGAAGAACATAGAAAGTATCTTGTGAGAGGGGCTTGGTAAAAATATAAGCCAATTGCTTAGTAGTTTCAACAAATTCAAGCACACAATCGCCTTTTTGTACATGGTCACGCAAGAAATGATGTCTAATTTCTATATGCTTGGTTCTAGAATGGGAAACGAGATTTTTGGATAGGTTTATGGCACTTGTATTATCATATTTTATAGGAATCTTTTCTAGATTAAGTCCAAAGTCCTTAAGTTGTTGCTTCATCCATAGGATTTGAGTGCAAGACACACCGATGACAATGTATTCCGCTTCGGCGGTGGACAAAGCAACACACGCTTGGTTTTTAATGTGCCATGCAACTAAGGAACTGCCTAGTAAGTGACAAGTCCCACTAGTGCTCTTTTGATCCAACTTACATCCCACAAAATTTGAATCGGAATACCCTACCAAGGACAATGAGGCATCGCTAGGATACCATAATCCCATATTAGTTGTTCCTTTTAAATATCTCATGATGCGTTTAACATGAGTATAATGTGAATCTTTAGGCAATGCTTGAAATCTAGCACACATACAAACACTAAACATAATATCAGGGCGACTCGCAGTTAAGTATAATAATGAACCGATAATCCCTCGATAATTGGTTACCTCTATTGCTTTTCCATTTTCATCTTTGTCTAGATAGCAGGCGGACACCATAGGTGTTAAAGCTTCTTTACATTTTTCCATGTCTAACTTTTTTAGTAACTCCTTGCAGTATTTCGATTGATGAATGAAGATGCTACTTTGCATTTGTTTGATTTGTAACCCAAGAAAGAAGGCCAGCTCACCCATCATCGACATCTCAAACTCACCCTGCATCATCTCAGAAAATTCTTTACAAAGAATGTCATTCGTAGATCTGAAAATTATATCATCAACATACATTTGAACTAATAATACATGATTATATAATCTAAGGATAAAGAGGATAGTATCAACCATACCCCTCACGAACCCTTTTTCCACAAGAAAAGAGCTCAATCTATCATACCAAGCTCTGGGAGCTTATTTCAGGCCATAAAGGGCCTTTTTGAGCTTATACACATGGTTCAGATATTTAAAATTTTCAAAGACGGGAGGTTGATCTACATATACCTCCTCTTGCATGTATCCATTCAAGAAGGCGCTCCTGACATCCATTTGAAAGAGATTAAAATTCATAATCGATGCAAATGATAAAAGCATCCTAATGGCCTCTAATCTGGCTACAGGAGCGTACTTTGGTCACTAAACGAGCTTTGTTTCTGATTATCAGGCCAGATTCATCCATTTATTACGAAAGACCCATCTAGTACCAATCACTGGATGTTCTTTAGGCTTAGGGACCAAGTCCCATACATTATTACGCTCGGACTAGTTTAGCTATTCTTGCATAGCTATACCCCAGTGCACATCCTCAATGGTCTCATCGATGGTCTTTGGCTCGATTTGAGATACAAAACCAACGAAGTTGCAAAAGTTACGTAAAGAGCTATGAGTTACCAACCCCATAGTTCTATCACCTATAACTTTGTCGAGTGGATGATCCTTCTTGGTTTTCCATGCGATTGGCAGGTCCTGATGCTCATCTTGGACAATTTGCTCTGCTTCTTCTTTGTCCTAGTCCATGTCCTTAAAGTATGCTTCTTCTAAAGCACCTGCAACATCATCAGAAAATACCTTTCTCTTCTCTTTTGGAGAAGATTCGTCACAATGAACATGTACAAACTCTTCTACTTGCATTGAATATTTATTAAAGACTCGATAAGCTTTCTATGCAATGAATACCCTAAAAATATACACTCGTCAACTTTTGAATCAAATTTCCCTAAAGCTCTTTTTCCATTATTTAAGATAAAGCATTTACAACCAAAAGCATGAAAATGAGCAATATTAGGTTTTCGACCTTTTAAAAGTTCATAAGGAATTTTTGAAAAGTAGGCCTCAAGAGTATTTAGGAACCTTGCTTTCTTTCGGCATGGTTCTAGCAAGCTCCTCTAAGACTCGATTCTTCCTCTCAACAACTCCATTTGGTTGAGGGGTACAAGGGGCCGGAAATTGATGCATAATACCATATTTATCACAAATTTTATCAAATTGATGGTTTTCAAATTCGCCACCATGATCGGATCGAATATATATTTGTTGGGATATAATGTATGCCCAAGAACCAATTTGTCATATTTATAATAATAAAGTTATATGTATTATCATCTTAATATCATATTCATTATTTATCAAAATAATTAATATTAAAGATCCTTGATTAAAATTAGAGATTTATTGTTATAATAGAGATTATAATAATGAGAAATAAATCTTTTATAATTTTAATCCAAATCGTTCTTGATCATAGGATTATTGAGCTTATGATACTATTAATCCGGATAGATCAATATATGTGTAATGGTCTTTATTAGATAATGATTAATATATCTCATTTATTAAATAACACATATAAATGGTGCATATAGGGATATGACCATTGAACTGACTCAAAGGAAAATTCCTAATGATTAATATATTACCTTTGAATTGTCAATAGGATATTCTTGTGAAGAAATATATATTTTTTAGTCTTCTAATGGTTTTAAAGTAAAAGATATTACTTCATTTCTATCCGGTCGTTAAGGAGTGTTGCTAGATGCCAACCTTGATTAGTAAATTAATGAGTTAATTTACTACCGGTTTAGTAATGAACCTACGGGATCATCCACTAACGAGTGTTCTGATTTTTGTATGACAATAAAATATTATTGATTAAATTAAATAGTTTAATTTTGTATATTTACTTTTAAGTGGAATATTATTGTATTTTTTGCTAGCACCGAAAATACAAATAATATTATTCAATCATCTTTAATATAATTAAGTGTGACTTAATTGTAATATTTCAAATGTTTAAAACTGATAGTCAGTTTTGAAAACCAAAAACATTATGTTGAATTGATGAGTGATTAATTGGCATTAAATGGATTCATGAAGTTTTGATTTTATGCTCAACTAATGTGTGATTAATTGGCACTAAATTGTTTGAGGGAGATTTTGGTTTTATATAAACCAAACCTCATGTGTGATTCAAAACACACACAAAGAAAAAAGTTTGTATCCTAATTTTTGGGTTGTTTGAAATATAGTAGTTTTGAGTTGATTTTTTTTCCACAAATCAAGTGTTGATACAACAAAGATCGCAGTCTCCTGAGGTAATTTTACAAACCGTTTTGTCTAAACTATTATAGTGTATGTATATTTTAACACAAATAGATCCATAATTTTCCGCAGTGTATGTTATGAACATGCATATTAACCTTCAATATTCTCTTATGGTTAAACTGATTTTGGATTTGTTTGGCAAGGTTTTTGAAATATTTGAATGCATCGCTTTTGGACGATAGAAATAATATCTATGTGAATCTAGAGAAATCGTCAACAATTACTAAAGCATAAAAACTACCACCAAAACTCGTAACCTATGATGGTCCAAACAAGTCCATGTGGAGAAGCTCCAAGGGTCTTGTTGTGGATATCACAATCTTTTTAGCACAAGAGTTTTTAACTTGCTTACATTTTTGACAAATATCACAAGTTTCCTGAGTTTTAAAATCAAGTTTTGGTAGCCCATCAACCAAATTATTTTTAGACAATTTATCTAGATGCTTTATATGAATATGAGTGAAGCACCTATGCCAAAGCCAGATGTCATCCTCTTTAGATATAAAATATTTTGAAAATAGAGTAGTGACATCCTTCAGGTTAACCATATAGATATTAATTATATGATATCCGACAAATTTAACTTTATTAGATAGATTGTCACGAATTATAGAACACTCAGAATCAAAAGATACACGGGTACCTTTATCGCAGAGTTGGCTGATACTCAAGAGATTATGTTCCAGGCCTTCAACATATAGCACATTTTCAATCACTCCCTGATTTGAGTTGCCAATCGTTCTGGTGCCTAGTATCTTTCTTTTGTTGTTGTCTCCATACGTGACAAACCCTTTTTATTTCAAGGATAGATCTAGGAATTTTGATCTATCACCTGTCATATGCCTCGAGCATCCATTATCAAGATACCAATGTTGTCCATGAGCTTGTAGACATACCTGCAAAATAGATCACTTACCTTTTTCAGGTACCCAAGTTATATTTGATCCTTTTCTGTTATTAACCAGGGAGTCATCTTCCTTTTTCATCCAGACATACATGCCACTAGGTATACCATATTTTCTAATGTAACAAGAGTAGGAAGTGTGGCCATGTGTGCCACAATAAAAGCATGTAAGAACTTTCTTATTATAAAATTTCTTATTAGGCCGAGTAATAGGTCTCCTATATGGTCTTCTCCTACGCATAGGGGGAATATATCCTAGTCCGGTAAGGTCACCAACATTTCTAGTTTGGCTAAGCATAGTGTCTAACATGTTTTGACTCTCTATGAGTTTTGCAAGTTTTTCATTAAGTCTCAAATTTTCATTTTTCAAAGTCTCGCAAGAATCACAGATAGTTGATTGACATAAATTACCATTAGAGAAATTGCATGCATTACAAGAATATATCTGATCTAATGTTTCATTTTCTAGTTTTAGTTCATCTAATTCTTTTTGTATTGAAACTATTTTCTGTTCATTTAGAAGGATTACTCTTTTTGTATTAGAACTAATCCTACTAATTTCTTTCATTCATCATGCAATTCGACATACGCATTATATAGATTCTCATAGGGAGGTGAATCATTAGATGAAGTAGATGAGGTGTCAGAATATACCTCGTTGTTTACCTCCATTGAATTTGAGCAACAAGCGTCATTTGTTCTAGCCATTAAGCATAGCTTGGCTGTCTCCTCTTCATCTGAGGTGCTCGATGTCATGTCCTCCTCTGGTACGTCCCATACTATATATGCCTCCATTGACTTGAAGTTCCGAGGAGCGCTCTTATCTGAATCAACCGTCTTGAGGTAAGTAGGGCATTGAAACCTCATGTGTCCTGGCTTATCACACTCGTAGCAAGTGAAGCGCTCTTTGGTACCCTTGCCTTTTCTAGTTAACTCACGCGCTTCTTTCTTCTGGAAACGTTTGAAGCCTCCTTTCTTTAGGAATTTCCCAAATTTGCGTACGATAAGGCTCAAAGTTTCATCATCCATATCTGAATCACACTCATCATCCTCTTTATCTTCTGTAGATTGAGACGTTGCAGCTTTGAGAGATATACTTTTTTTTTTGCGGTTTGATTCTTCATGCATTGTCAAGCGTCAAGCTCCATCTCGTGCTCTTGAAGCTTTTGGAATAATGTCGCCAAAAGGCATGGAGTCAAGTTCCTTGGATTCCATGATAGCTGTTACTTTTGGTTGCCATCTCCTGTCAAGACACACTAAAAATTTATTATTAATTTCTCCTTTGGTAAAATATTTATCAAGAGCAATTAAATGGTTTACTATATGAGTGAATCGTTTTTGCATGTCACCAATAGATTCACCCGGAAACATATGAAATAGCTTATACTCATGTGTCAGGGCATTCAACCTACCACGCTTGACTTCGCTACTGCCTTCATGAGTCACTTGTAAAGTGTCCCACATTTCTTTGGCACTTTGGCACTGTGAAACCCGAAAGAACTCATCATAATATAGGGCCGATGTGATGATTTTTTTTTATACGTAGGTTGTATTGAACCTTTTTACGTTCATCATCGGTCCAAAGACTTGTCGATTTTTCTTTTGGTTCATCATCCACTAAATGTTGTGGAACGAAAGGCCCGTTGTCTACGGGTTCCCAAATATCCGAGTCAATGGCTTCTATGAAGATTTTCATGCGGACTTTCCAGTAGGCATATCCTCGCTACTGAATACGGGAGGGTGGTTAATGAATGAGCCATCACTGCCAAAGGGGTTGGTGTAACCCATTTTTTTTCCCTTAAGGATCACATGTATGCGGTTGAGCTAGCACAATGTACTAGCTCTGATACCACTTGTTAGGTATCAGTGACAAAATACACCTATAAGGGGGGGGGTTGAATAGGTGTCGCGGTTCTCAAATACTGCTATTCGCACCAAAGCCCTATTTTGGAAAATCACCCACTTAGTCGATTAAAAACCGCCTTAATGGATTAAGTCACATAGAACAAACAGTTGCTGAATGGCTTGATTGCACAGCCATTCACCAATTATACAGAAATGATACAATAGATATATTTGAACATAATTGATCTTTATATGGAAGAAATACAATATTCAAATTATCAACTAAAATAGGCAATTAAAACAACTTGAAAAAGTAAAGAGATAAGGGTATGAAACAGCCTGCAGCAAGGTTTTTATTCTGGTTCATTTTACGGTCCACTAAAAAACTACATCCAGTCCTCCGCTTCCGATCTTGGGAGATTTTCTTCACTAAAATTGAAACCAATGTATATTACATACACACTTCCAATTACAAGACCTTGAACTCTACCTTCTTGAATTCCCAGAACCTCTACCTTGGTTTGACCACACTTATCGCCTAGGAAAACCTTTCCTACGATCCAGCCCTAGACAAGAGTATGTTCTAAACTCCAGACCTCTAAGTCTTGGTGAAGACTCTCTGTATTTTGTTGGTGGTAAGACACCAAGAGAAAACTTTCCTTGTCATACAAACAACACAAAAACAGAGTGTTTTGAATCACAAAATTGCTCAAATATTACAATTAAGAACAAACTATAAACCCTATACAAATCTCACAATTACCAAGAATATGTATAAGATCAGAATCATGAATAACATGTAATTTCTACCCCAAGAAATCTCTAAAATAAATGAAAGAATCGTGCAAGATAAGATAGAATGATAAACACATTTAATCACATGCAATGGATGACATTTTAATCCATAAGAATGATACTATCTCTCACTATTCTAACATACAATTCTCTCTGCCTATATGACATATAATGAACATAAAAATATGCAACTTAGCAATTCTAAAAATGAATGAATGAATGTATTAAGCATGGTGTAAAATCACAGTTTATATAGAAAAGCTGTTTTATGTCTAGTTAAGGCACTTAATCGATTAACGGGCTGTTTAGAATAACTAAATTCTGTTTTTCAGTTATATGTTGAAACTGATTAAAACTGGTTGTTTCTTACCCTTACCTCTTTAGTGTTTTAAAGTTGTTTTAATTGCCTATTTTAGTTGATAATTTGAATATTGTAATTCTTCCATGTAAAGATCATTTATGTTCAAATATATAAGTTGTATCATTTCTGTATAATCGGTGAGTGGATGTGCAATTGAGCCATTTAGTAACTGTGTGTTAAGGCAGTCCTTTAATCGATTAACTGGGTGATTTTCCAGAATAGGGCTTTGGTGCGAATATCAGTATTTGGGAACTGGGACACCTATTCAACCCCCGTTCTAGGTGTATTCTATCATTAATACCTAACAAGTGGTATCAGATTTAGTTCCACGTGCTAGCTTAACCGCATACGCGTGATCCTTAAGGGAAAATAAATAGGTTTCACCAACCCCTTTGGCGGTGATGGCGCATCCATTAATCGCCCTCCCGTATTTAGTGCTCCTACTGGATAGTCCGCATGAAAATATTTATTGAGGCCATTGACTCGGATATTTGGGAATCCGTAGTCAACGGGCCCTTCGTTTCACAACACTTAATGAATGATGAACCGAAAGAAAAACCGAAAAGTCTATAGACTGATGATGAACGTAAAAAGGTTCAATATAACCTACATGCTAAAAACATCATCACATCAGCCCTATCCTATGATGAGTTCTTTCGGGTGTTGCAATGGCAAAATGCCAAAGAAAAGTGGGACACTTTAGAAGTGACGCACGAAGGCACTAGCGAAGTCAAGTGTGCCAGGCTGAATGCCTTAACACACAAGTATGAGTTGTTTTGTATGTTACTGAGTGAATCTATCAGTGACATAAAAAAACGATTCACTCATATAGTTAACCATTTAGTTGCTCTAGATAAATATTTTACCAAAGGACAACTTACTAACAAAGTTACGCTTACTTGACAGGAGATGGCAACCTAAAGTAACAGCTATCATGGAATCCAAGGATCTTGACTCTGTGCCTTTGGCGACATTATTTGGCAAGCTTCAAGAGCACGAGATGGAGCTTGGATGCCTGACTGTGCACAAAGAATCAGATTTCAAAAATAAAAGTATATCTCTCAATGCAACAACGTCTCAATCTACAGAAGAGAGAGAAGAAGACGAGTCTAATTCAGACGTGGATGATGAAACTTGTAGCCTTCTCGTACGCAAATTCGGGAAATTCCTATAGAAATGAGGCTTCAAACGTTTCCAGAAGAAAGAAGCGTGTGAGTCAACCAAAAAAAGCATGGGTAACAAGAAGCACTTCACTTGCCATGAATTTGGTAAGCAAAGACACATGAGGTTTCATTGTCCTACTTATCTCAAGAAGGTTGATTCAGATAAGAGCACTCCTCGAGATTTCAAGTCAAAGAAAGCCTATATAGTAAGGGACATACCAGAGGAGGACAAGACATCGACCACCTCAGATGAAGAGTAATCCTTCTAAATGAACAAAACGAGTATTAGTTTTGATAAAAAAAAGAGTAATCCTTCTAAATGAACAAAAAATAGTTTCATTATAAAAAGAATTAGATGAAATAAAACTAGAAAATGAAACATTAGATCTGATCTATTATTGTAATGCATGCAATTGCTCTAATGATAATTTATGTCAATCAACTGTCTGTGATTCTTGCGAGACTTTGAAAAATGAAAATTTGAGACTTAATGAAAAACTCGCAAAACTCACAAAGAGTCAAAACATGATAGACACTATGCTTAGCCAAACCAGACATGTTGGTGACCATACCAGACTAGGATATATTCCCTTTATGCGTAGGAGAAGACCATATAGGAGACATATTAATCGGTCTAATAAGAAATTTTTTAATAAGAAGGTTCCTACATGCTTCTATTGTGGCACACATGGCCACACTTCCTACTCCTATTACATTAGAAAATATCGAATACCTAGTGGCGTGTATGTCTGGATGAAAGAGGGAGATGACTCCCAAGTTACTAACACAAAAGGACCCAATATAACTTGGGTACCTAAAAAGGTAAGTGATCTATGTTTGCAGGTATGTCTATGAGCACATGGACAACATTGGTATCTTGACAATGGATGCTCGAGACATATGACAGGAGATAGATCAAAATTCCTAGATCTATCCTTGAAAGAAAAAGGGTTTGTCACGTATGGAGACAACAACAAAGGGAAGATACTTGGCACTAGAACGATTGGCAACTCAAATCAGGCAGTGATCAAGAATGTGCTATATGTTGAAGGCTTGGAACAAAATCTCTTGAGTATCAGCCAACTATGCGATAAAGGTAATCGTGTATCTTTTGATTCTGAGTGTTGTATTATTCGTGAAAATATATCTAATAAAGTTAAGTTTGTCGAATGTCGTATAAATAATATCTATATGGTTAATCTAGAGGATGTCACTACTCTATTTTCAAAATGTTGTATATCTAACGAGGATGACATCTGGCTTTGGCATAGGCGCATCACTCATATTCATGTAAAGTATCTAGATAAATTGTCTCAAAATATTTTGGTTGATGGGCTACCAAAACTTGATTTTAAAACTCAAGAAACTTGTGATACTTGTCAAAAAATGTAAACAAGTTAAAAACTCTTTTGCTAAAAAGAATGTGATATCCACAACAAGACCCTTGGAGCTTCTCCATATGGACTTTTTTGGACCATCATAGGTTTTGAGTTTTGGTGGTAGTTTTTATGCTTTAGTAATTGTTGACGATTTCTCTAGATTCACATGAACACTATTTCTTTCGTCCAAGTGCGATGCATTCAAGTCTTTCAAAAACCTTGCCAAACAAATCCAAAATCAGTTTAACCATAAGATAGTATATATTCGATCCGATCATGGTGGCGAATTTGAAAACCATCAATTTGATAAATTTTGTGATAAATATGGTATTATCCATTAATTTCCGGCCCTTCGTACCCCTCAACAAAATGGAGTTGTTGAGAGGAAGAATCGAGTCTTAGAGGAGCTTGCTAGAACCATGCTGAACGAAAGCAATGTTCCTAAATATTTTTGGGCTGATGCAATGCATACAGCTTGGTATGTGATAAATCGTATACTCTTTAGGCCTACTTTTTCAAAAACTCCTTATGAACTTTTAAAAGGCCGAAAACCTAATATTGCTCATTTTCATGCTTTTGGTTGTAAATGTTTTATATTAAATAATGGAAAGAGAGCTGTAGGTTAATTTGATTCAAAAGTTGATGAGGGTATATTTTTAAGGTATTCATTGCATAGTAAAGCTTATCGAGTCTTTAATAAATATTCAATGCAAGTAGAAGAGTCTGTGCATGTCCATTTTGACGAATCTTCTCCAAAAGAGAAGAGAAAGTTATTTTCTGATGATGTTGCATGTGCTTTAGAAGAAGCATACTCTAAGGACATGGACCAGGACAAAGAAGAAGCAGAGAAAATTGTCCAAGATGAGCATCAGGACCTGTCGATCGCGTGGAAGACCAAGAAGGATCATCCAGTTGACAAAGTGATAGGTGATATAACTACGGGGGTGGTAACCCGTAGCTCATTACAAAATTTTTG
Organism: Lupinus angustifolius; assembly: GCF_001865875.1. NCBI lineage: Eukaryota > Viridiplantae > Streptophyta > Magnoliopsida > Fabales > Fabaceae > Lupinus > Lupinus angustifolius. The sequence goes on along the minus strand of NW_017727839.1, from coordinate 207,673 downwards.
TAACTTCATTGCTTTTCTATCTTAAATTAATTCAAAGACCATCGATGAGGCCATTGAGGATGTGAACTGGGGTATAGCTATGCAAGAAGAACTAAACCAGATCGAGCGTAATAATGTATAGGACTTGGTCCCTAAACCTAAAGAGCATCCAGTGATTGGCACTAGATGGGTATTTCATAACAAATTAGATGAATCTGGCTTGATCATAAGAAATTAAGCACGCTTAGTGGCCAAAGGCTACAACCAGGAGGAAGGCATCGATTATGATGAGACTCAGTTCGAGCGTAATAATGTATGGGACTTGGTCCCTAAGCCTAAAGAACATCCAGTGATTAGTACTAAATGGGTCTTTCATAACAAATTAGATGAATCTGGCTTGATCATTTGAAATAAAGCACGCTTAGTGGCCAAAGGCTACAACTAGGAGAAGGGCATCCATTATGATGAGACAAACGCTCCTATAGCTAGATTAGAGGCCATTAGGATGCTTTTATCCTTTGCATCGATTATGAATTTTAGGCTTTTTCAAATGGATGCCAAGAGCGCCTTCTTGAATGGCTACATTTAGAGGAGGTATATGTAGATCAACCTCCTGACTTTGAAAATTTTAAATATCTGAACCATGTATATAAGCTCAAAAAGACCCTTTATGGCCTGAAACAAGCTCCTAGAGCTTGGTAGGATAGATTGAGCTCTTTCCTCTTGGAAAAAGGGTTCGTGAGGGGTATGGATGATACTATGTTGATGATATAATCTTCGGATCTACTAATGACATTCTTTGTAAAGAATTTTCTGAGATGATGTTGGGTGAATTTCAGATGTCGATGATGGGTGAGCTAACCTTCTTTCTTGGGATACAAATCAAACAAATGGAAAGTGGCATCTTCATTCATCAATCCGAAATACTACAAGGAGTTACTGGAGAAGTTCGACATGGAAAGTGTAAAGAAGCTTCAACACCTATGGCGTCCGCTTGCTATCTAGACAAATAGGAAAAGGGAAAAGAAATCGAGGTTACCAAGTATCATGGGATTATTGGCTCATTATTGTACTTAACTGCGAGTCGCCTCGATATTATGTTTAGTGTTTATATGTGTGCTAGATTTCAAGCATTGCATAAAGATTCACATTATACTGTTGTTAAACGCATCATGACATATTTAAAAGGAACAACTAATATGAGATTATGGTATCCTAGGGATGACTCATTATCCTTGGTAGGATATTCTGATTCTGATTTTCCAGTTCCTTAGTTGCATGGCACAGAGTAAAGCAAGTGTGTGTTGCTTTGTCCACCGCCGAAGCGGAATACATTATCGCCGGTGTGTGTTGCGCTCAAATCATTTGGATGAAGTAGAAACTTATGGACTATGGACTTAACCTAGAAAATATTCCTATAAAATGTGATAATACAAGTGCCATAAACCTATCCAAGAATCCCGTTTTGCATTCTAGAACCAAGCATATAGAAATTAGACATCATTTCTTATGTGATCATGTACAAAAAGGCGATTGTATGCATGAAATTGTTGAAACTACTAAGCAATTGGCTGATATTTTCACCAAACCCCTCTCACGAGACACTTTCTATTTTCTTCAAAGAGAAGTTAGAATCCTTGATGAAAATAATATTGATTAAAATCATCTAAAATTTTATTATGTGCTTCGCATGAATAATGTCTTTTATGCTTCAAAATGTATATTTTTTGTGAATGCATTATATTCCTATTATGACTCATGATCTTGTATGATAAGTTTTAAATGTATATGTGTTTGAGTAGAAATTGGTTGACATATGTTAGAAATCTATGCATGCTTTTAAAACCCAAAAACCTTATGATTCTACAAATCTGATGTTAGTTAATTGATTAACTATATTTCTTAATCGATTAAAATGAGTTCCAGTAGCAAGCATTTCATTTTTCACTAAATTTAATCGATTAAGATTACATTTTAATTGAATACCTGGGCTCATTTTTCTGAAAATCTGTAATTTTAACATTGAGTAATCGATAAAGTACATCTCTTAATCGATTAATGGCAGCAGATAAATTAGAATCAATAGCATTTTTGCCATTTTTTCAAACCCTCTCTTTCCCATTTTCTCTCTAAATCTCAAAAGCAACAGCAAAATTCGAATTCGTAGCTTAAAAGAAGAATTAAACCTCACTTATACCCATTTTGCACCTCAATTCATCCCATCTTTTTCTCAAGTCCCCAAGAAACCCCATTCCCAATTCCAAACCCTAAGCTTTAGGTTCCCTACCTTATCCTTCTTCAGTCACGGTTTTCAATCAACAATGGAAAGAGGACGTTCGAAGAGGTTCAAGACAACTGGTCAACGCACTCGTAGGCCTCCTACTGCTTCATCTTCAAATCTGAATATGAGGCACGACCGTGGATTTTCCTACTACTCACTCATACTTCAGGAGACCCGATTGTCCAAGTTTCAGGGAAGGAAACCAACCTACATAAGGTATGTTGATCTAAATAGGATGGTGGAACAGAATTTTGAGTTTCTGTAAGGTATGCAAGCTAAGGGAGATGTGATGTTTTTGGAATTAACAGTTAATCTGTACCTCGCTTTATTGAGAGACTTTTACGCTAACTTTTGTTATAAGGATGACAAATATTGGTCTATGGTTTTGGGAAATCTATTTTAGATGGATAGTGACATTTTTATGAATGTGGGTGGCTTACCCACTACTGGTGTTAGCCTAGGTGATTGTGAATGACTTAAGGATTTTGATACTGCTGAGGTTTACAAATCATGTATGAGAGGTCCCCATCTGTATGTCCAGGGAAAACTAACTAAAGATGATTCATTATCTTTAGAGAATAGATTGCTTCACAATCTGATTGCGTATATTTTAGTTCAGAGAAACACCAATCATGCTCAACCAACTGTTAATGATATGAAATTCATGTATGTTGTTAATGAGAATATAATGATTAATTGGCCTGAGGAGAACCTGAAGGTCATGTAAAATGTCTCTACATTGCAATCCAAGTTGCTTCCCTACAGTATATTCATATCGAGAATCATTGATTATTTACACATTGACGTATCTGACGCCAGCGTCATAGAGACTTCTGATAAAGATCACGTTGTTGGTGAAAGCCTAATCCACAAGATGGGTATCTACAAGTATGGAAGTACTTGACAATACCAAGATGATTACACTATCGTGGATTTGGATTTATTTGATGATGAGGATCAGGCTGGAACAGATCAGCCTAATGTAGAAACTCAAGGGGAGCCATCTGGAAATGCACCGTAGGAACCATCTTTTGGATTAGCTCAATTGGATTCTATGGAGCAAAGGCTTAATAACATAATGGATTTACATTTTCAGTCTTTGAAGGACTCCTACAATACAGATTTGGAACAATTTGAGGAACGTTAGGTTGCCTACATCGATAACCACTATCATGCTATGAGGAGCTTTATTTAGAACACTGTTGAGGCACAAAATGAGAGGTTTTGTGTTGAATTTGAGAAGCTGAGATTCCTCATTCGGGGTGATAGTAGTCTGACCATAACTGATGACAAAGATCCACCTCCGCATCCCTAGATTAGAAGTCCTTAGACCTTAGGTTGCCTTAGGTTTAGTTCTTCTATATGGCTAATGTTTAAGATTTATGCTGCTTTGTACTTTTGAGACATATTTTCTCTCTGCTTCTTGAGTTGTAACTCTAACTATCTGCTTTTTCTGCACGACTATGACTTGATATGCATGCCATTTGAACTTAAATCATTACTATTTTGGTTTTAATTTGCTTACATAACATTCCTATCTATGTCAAATATAGTATGAATACATGTTTAATGGTTCTTCGTCATGTTTGGTTATATGCATCTCTTATGCTTTATTGAGCTTGCTGTGAATGCTATAATATAATTGCTTGACCATTCCATGCTTGATTAGTTCATGTATAACATTTCATGACATTAAATCTGTCAAATTGATGTATTTTTTTGTTTTAATCGATTAACCAGTTGTCTTAATCGATTAAATGCTAATCAATGTGTGCACGTGTTCAATTTTTTCATCAACCGGTTGATTAATTACATTTTCAATATTAATTGATTAATTACAATTTGAGTTCACTACATATCTTTTCTTACTTTTGACCAAAATTCATTTAGTTTATCTTTTCGATAATGTCAAATGGGGGAGAAAGGTTGCTTTGTTGTTTGATACGTGCATGTTTTAAAATAAAATTCAGCTTTCGTTGTCTAGCTAGGCGCTTTAACTTTGAAATCAGAAATCATGCATTCTATGACCATCTTCAAGCTATGCATCAAAACAAAATTTGGTGTTGAGTTTGTCATCATGAAAAAGGGGGCGATTGAAAGTGCAAAGTGTCAAGATAACACTTAGCTTCCCTATGTTTTGATAAAGACAAAGGAATTAGTGAGAGCTTAAAGACAACTCAACAAATCAACATGCCAAAGATTCAAGAACTTCATGTCTAAACTGGAGTCTTAGATATGTGTCTTAGTTATTGAGTCTAGGTTAGGTAAACCTAGATGCAAATCTCACAAGTTCTAAAAACTATCATATCATTTACATGAGACATGCCATCTAGATTATTATATGTTCATGCATTAATCATACATGTTATTTGTGCATCTTAGGCATAACATAATGGTAAAACATGTATAGTTGATAAGCACAACATATAGGTAGGTTACCATTTAATATCTTAACTGAAAATATGACAATTAATCGAATAAGTAAGGCTTTAATTGATTAACGTGAAAACAATTATAATTAGTTTCAACAGATAACTGAAAAACAGAATTCAGTTATTCTAAACAGCTCGTTAATCGATTAAAAGGGCACTTAATCGATTAAATGGGCATAAAATAACTTTTCTATATAAACTGTGTTTTTACACCATGCTTAATACATTCATTCATTCATTTTTAGAATTGCTAAGTTGCATATTTTCATGTTCTTTGTATGTCATATAGGCAGAGAGAATTGCATGTGAGATTAGTGGTGACAGATTGTATCATGCTTAGGTATTAAAATGTCATCCATTGCATATGATTAAATGTATTCATCATTCTATATTATCTTTCATGATTCTTTCATTTCTTTTAGAGATTTCTTAGGGTAGAAATTACATGTTCTTCATGATTCTGATCTTATACATATTCTTGATAATTGGGAGATTTGCAGAGGATTTATTGCTTGTTCTTAATTGTAATATTTGAGCTATTTTGTGCTTCACATTACTCTGTTTTTGTTGTATTTCTATAACAAGGAAAGTCGTCTCCTGGTGTCGTACCACCAACGAGATACAGAGAGTCTTCACTAAGACTTGGAGGTCTTGAGTCTTCATAGGAAAGGTTTTCCTAGGCGATAAGTGTCGTCAAACCAAGGTAGAGGTTCTGGAAATTCAAGAAGGTAATGTTCAAGGTCTTGTAATTGGAAGTGTGTATGTAATATACATTGGTTTCAATTTTAGTGAAAAAAATCTCCCAAGATCTGAAGGGGAGGACTGGATGTATTTTTGCAGTGGATCGCAAAACAAACAAGTATAAAAACCTTGTTGCAGGCTGTTTCTTCCCCTTATATCTTTGCTATTTTAAAGTTGTTTTAATTGCCTATTTTAGCTGATAATTTTAATATTGTAACTCTGCCATATGAAGATCATTTATGTTCAAATATATATGTTGTATCATTTCTGTATAATCGGTGAGTGGAAGTGCAATCGAGCCATTCAGTAAATGTCTGTTAAGTGCGATGTAATCAACTAAGGCAGTCCTTTAATCGAGTAACTGGGTGATTTTCCAAAATAGGGCTTTGGTGCGAAGAGGGGTATTTGCGAACCACGACACCTATTCAACCCCCCTTCTAGGTGTATTCTGTCACTTATACATAACAAATCAACATCGAGGACTCCATTGAGGTCGCCAACCTCTCCTCTGACTCTGAGATGAAGGAGGACCCAAGTGAGTGTTCCAGCACACCCGCTAACGCTGCGGCTAGCCGCTAGGAGCTATTTCTATTTTGCTTTTTCATAGGGTACCTATGTAGGGTATTTATTTTGTGAGTAGTTTTATTTGGGCGACAATTAGGATTTCGCCTTGTATTTAGTACCAACATTTTTTGTATTCTAATGAAGTATTTTTCGAAGTTATATTGAGTCCTTTTTTGTTACCATTAGGTAATGGTTTTTGATTTTCCGCATTGTGTGTTACTTAAAGTGATGTTCCGAAAATGAAACGAATATAAGGAAATAAATTATATATGGCTTCATTATTCAAAAAAACAATTTACCAAATTTTGAGCAAGATTTTTGGAGTAATTTTCAGGGCGTTACAACATGGTATCAGAGCGGTTCTTTTCTATCCGACCTTGGGTATGGCCTCACATGATTTTTTGTTTGACTTTGTGTGTTTAAGTGTTTGCTTGTATTGTTCGGTTGAAAATACAACCTATGAATAATTTCGATAGAAGAAGTTTCTCGTACACGTCTAATGTTCACATATTTAAGATGCCTGGACGTGAAAATGATAACTTGGACTTCATGGCTGTAATGACTGCAGCGGTTCAGAGTGTGAATGCTAACTTGCATCAACTGAATCAACAACATCAACCACCAACTCAAGGATTAGCTTAGTATAGGGGCTTGGACGGATTCTATCATCGTCAACTCCCAAAGTTTGAAGGAGGCTTTGCACCAGATGCTGCAAATGACTGGATCTAGGAGTTGGAGAGGATCTTTCGAGCACTTATGTGAATTGAGGAGCAGAAGGTCACTTATGCGACCTATATGCTTAATGGTGGGAGTTTACTAGCCGCCAGATGGTGCATGAACAACAAGTTGTCAACTGGACAATTTTAAAAGATAGATTTCTCTAGAAGTACTTTCCTGCGGATATGAGAACCAAGAATGAAATGGAATGCCTGTGTCTACAATAGGGAAGCATCACAATTGGGGAATATGCTGCCAAATTTGAAGATTTGGTGAGATATGCCCCACACTACAATGAAGTGGGGAATGAAAGGTGCAAATGTGCCAAGTTTGAGGATGGACTTAAAAAGGACCTGGAGGTGATGTTTGTACATCAACAGATACTAGATTTTGCAACTCTGGTCAATAGATGTCGACTTTATGAAGAAACTGTGAATGCAAGAAATGCAGCACTGAAAAGTGTCGTACCACCCGGAAATTCCTATGGACCCCAATGGAATTTCAGGCAAGGACTTGGAAGGGGGAAACCCTTCAAGCGCAACCAGAAACCCTATGCTTCGTCATTAGGGATTCAATAGAGAAGTTTCAAGCCTGACAACAATAGAGGCTTCTGACAAGGAAATAATAACAAGAACAACAACAGTAACAACAACAACAACAAATACCACAACAAAATGAGTTCACTAATTGGGAACTCTAACAACAACACACCACCTTGGTGTTTGAAGTTCAAGGGGAATCCTTTCAGTGTCAACTGCCCAGTGGGCTATCACAACAACCAGCCTGGACACATCAAGCCGATGTGCCCTAAGCTAAAAAGGGAAGAAGTGCATATTGTTCAAGCGAATAGACCTAAGGCCAAAGGAAGGGTATTCACCATGAGCGGAACTAAGATCGAGGGCAACGATGATCTCATACAAGGTATATGTCGTATTAATGAGATTTCCTTATCTTTGTTGTTTGACTCGGGTGCGACCCATTCTTTTATATCTAATGATATTGTCAACCGATTAGCATTACCTATAATGTCCTTACCCTATGACCTAATTGTATCCACACTCATTAACAAACGTGTCATAGTATCAAATATGTGTTCTCAATATCCCATAACTTTAGATGAAAGAACCTTTATAGTAGACCTGATATGTCTACCATTATCCCAACTAGATATCATCTTAGGGATGGATTGGTTGTCTAACAACCATGTTCTTCTGAACTTCTTTAATAAAACAGTAATATTTAGTGACTCCAAAGACCCCATTGAATCTTGTTATGAAACCAAAAGCACCACTGCCAATCAAATGAAGGAACTCTTGAAAGATGGAGCTCAAGTATTCATGTTGCTGGCATCATTGGAAAAGAAGGGTGGAGAAGAGATTCAGAATCTACTAGTGCTTACGGATTTCTCCGAAGTTTTTCCGGATGATATTCCTGGCTTACCCCTGGTAAGGGAGATAGAGTTTGTTATCAATCTGGTTCCTGGAACTGGACCGATCTCTATAGTTCCCTATAGGATGGCATCGTTGGAGTTAATAGAGTTGAATAAGAAATTGGAAGACTTGCTATAGAAACAGTTTGTCAGGCCTAGTGTTTCACCATGGGGTGCTTTGGTGTTATTCGTGAAAAAGAAGGATGGTAGTATGCGGTTGTGTACTGATTATCGACAGTTCAACAAGGTCACGATCAAGAACAAGTACCCATTTCCAATAATTGATGACTTGATGGATCAATTGAGAGGAGCTACCGTGTTTTCAAAGATCGATCTTAGATCTGGGTACCACCATATACGCATGAAGTTAGAGGATATTCTGAAAACTGCTTTTCGGACGCGATATGGTCTTTACGAATATCTCGTGATGCCATTTGGTGTAACCAATGCTCTTGCAGTGTTCATGGATTATATGTATGGGATTTTTCATCCATACCTCGACACATTTGTGGTCATATTTATCGATTATATCCTGATTTATTCGAAAGATCAGGAGGAACATGTGAAGCATTTGAGAATATGTTGTAGGTGTTAAAGGACAACCAACTCTATGCCAAACTTTCGGAATGTGAATTTTGGTGAGAATTAGTGAATTTTCTCGGGCATGTTATATCAAGCGAAGGAATTGCGGTCGACCCTGCTAAAGTGGGAACGATGATGGAATGGAATTCTCCAAAATCGGTAACAGAAATCAGAAGTTTCCTCGGTTTAGAAGGATACTATCAGAATTTCATTGAAGGATTTTCGAAGTTGGCGTTGCCACTGACTACGTTAACAAGGAAAGACAAGGCTTTCGTCTGGACGGCGAATTCTGATGAAAATTTTCAAGAATTGAAGAGAAGATTGACTACAACATTTGTGTTGATTCTATCAGAACCGAAGGAGAACTACAACGTGTACTGTGACGCGTCTAAATAGGGCATGGGTTGTGTGTTGATGCAACAACAAAAAGTGGTAACTTATGCTTCAAGACAACTAAAGACACATGAGCAGAATTATTCGACGCACGGCTTGGGGTTGGTGACGATCGTATTTTTTGTCAAGATCTGAAGGCATCATCTTTATGGTGTAAGATTTGAAGTCTTCAGTGATCATAAAAGTTTGAAGTACATGTTTGATCAAAAGGAGTTGAACATGAGACAGAGAAGGTGGATTGAATTCCTCAAGGATTACGACTTTGATCTCCAGTACCATCCTAGGAAAGCTAATATGGTGGTTGATGCCTTGAGTAGAAAGTCTCTGCATATGTCAACCATGATGGTCATGGAGATGGAATTGATTGAGGATTTCTGGAATTTAAGCCTCGCAGTGCAAGTAAAACCTAAGAGTTTGATGTTAGGTATGCTTACAGTAACAAATGATTTTTTGGAATAACTAAAAGGTTTGCAAAGTCCTGATCGAGAACTGCAAGAGAAGAGAACCTTGTTGGCTGAAGGAAGAGCTCTGAAATTTCAAGAAGGAACCGATGGAATGCTGAGATGTAACAACCGAGTCTGTGTGTCAAGAGATCTCGATTTGAAAATGGCAATCTTGGACGAAGCCCATAAGAGCAAACCAAGTATTCATCCTGGAGCTACCAAGATGTATCAAGACTTGAAGAAGATGTTCTGGTGCTTTGGTATGAAGAAAGAAGTAGCATAGTATGTCTCACATTGCTTAACATGTCAGAAGGCAAAGATCGAGCACAAGCGACCCAAAGGGGAACTTCAACCTTTGGATATTTCCATGTGGAAATAGGATAGCATCACAATGGATTTGTGAGCGGATTTCCTCGAATTCCGAAAGGTTATGACGCAGTTTGGGTGATAGTGGATCGTTTGACGAAGACAACTCACTTTCTACCAATCAATATAAAATAATCAATGGAAAGGCTAGCAGATTTGTACGTCAAGGTGATTTTCCAATTGAATGTATTTGTACTAATATCATCTCGGATAGAGACCCACGTTTCACTTCAAAATTGTGGAATAGTTTGCAAACATCCTTGGGTACCAAACTGAGTATGAGTTCAGCATACCACCCGTAGACGGATGGCCAATTTGAACGGACTATCCAATCTTTGGAAGACCTACTGAGAGCATGTTCGTTGGAACATTCTGGAAGTTGGACGAACTACTTGCATTTGATAGAGTTCACCTACAACAACAGTTTTCATTCAAGCATCGGCATGGCACCATATGAAGCTCTTTACGACAGAAAGTGCAGAACACTGTTATGCTGGTTTAAAGCAAGGGAGAATATGATACTAGGACCCGATGTGGTTCAGCATACAACGGAAAAATATCAGAATGATAAGAAAAAACATGAAGACAGCTCAGAGTAGGCAAACGAGCTATTACGATAAAAGAAGGAAACCTCTCAGTTTTGAGGAAGGAGATCATGTGTTCATGAGAGTGGTTCCAATGACTAGTAATGGCAGAGTGCTTAAAGCCCATAAGCTTACCCCTAAATTCATAGGACCATACCAAATCCTTAGAAAAGTCAGACCACTAGCTTACCAAATAGCCTTGCCATCTTTATTGTCAAACCTACATATTGTCTTCCATGTGTCTCAACTTAGAAAATACATTAGTGACCCGTCACACATATTTGAACCTGATTCAATCCAGCTAAAGGATAATCTCACTTTCGAAACTATGCCCTTGAGAATTGCGGATCACAGTGTGAAGACGTTGCGAGGCAAGGAGATTGCCCTCGTCAAGGTGATTTGGAGCCAATCAAATGGAGAAGATCTGACTTGGAAAGTTGAGGACATCATGAAAGAGTCCTACCACTCTCTGTTTTCTTAAGAGGTATGTTTAATTTTCGAGGACGAAAATCTTATAAGTGGGGGAGGATTGTAATACAGTGAATTTTCTATGTATGTTTTATTAATTATTTAATTTATCAACGATTAATTTTAGAAACTAATCGGTACAGATTTAGGCTAAACCATTGTTAAGTGTTCGTCTTTTTTTGTGATTTTATATTTTCATATAATTTTTCGTAATTTTCTATGATGAAAAGTTTTTGAGCTGCTGTCGGGCCCATATTCGTCCGAATTAGACCCAATAATGTGTTTTAGATTTCTATACATCAAAATCGAATTCTGATTGCACCATTGGCTTCAAAATATTATTTAGAGTCAAAATAGACATCAAGTTCGTCTACAACGCATTTCTAAATATTTTCCACTCTGAATTCCGTGTTTCGAAGTTCTAACCATAAACTGAAATTGGAAGATTTTTAATATTCGACCGAGTATTAGTCAAAAATACTCGTGGATGGTTTAATCGAGAATGTTTCACCGAAAAGGACACATCACTTTCCTAAAATCACTCACATATCTCTTACACAAAATACATTTTGAAAAACCATTGACTTTTTCCCTCCAAATCCTAACTAAGAGAATACGTTGGCATTTTCATACTCTTTCTTCACTTTGCATTTTCTAAAGAACTCTCAAGGTAGTTCTTCATGGTTCTTCATTTTCATTTCTTCATCTCTTAAGATCTAACCATTAGATTTTTATTAAATTTTAGTATGATTTTTAAATGTATGTTATGAACATTTTTAACCTTTGAAATTTTCAATTCCTAACTATTTTTATGTTTAAAACTCTAAATAGATATTTTCTTGAACTTAGAAACTTATTTTGAGACCATGAACTCTTTGTGTTCATGGGGCTGTTTTTAATGTTTAGAAAGTTTATATGTTTGTTGGTATTTGAACATGATTAGAGGTGATGGTTATATATCAAAGGAACATTTAAGGAGTTTTCCTAACCATGCAAAGTTTGGACTTTTCCCCTTGTTTTTTGCTTGAAAAACCATAGCCTTGGATAAGTTTAGAATAATATAGTTTTAATGTTGAAGTTTGATTTTGTATCAAAAGGGATGATTTTTCCATCGAATTAACCTTTAAAGTGTTTAATGATAAGTTGAAGGATCAAAATTTCCTTAGCATTAGGTCTAAATCATGGCCTATATGTGTTTAAGAAAAGTTTAATTTCTAACTTTGAAATCCAAAATGTTTATGGATGAGTTTTGTAAAAAAGTATGTTTTGAAATATTATGAGTAAAAGTTTGATTAGTAAATGATATTCTTTGACTTCCAAGTTCAAGTAATAATTTGAGATAAAAGATGACTTATAAAAGTCTTGACTTTATAAACTTAAAGTATTATGAAGTAATGGATGGTTGATTTGTTATAGGATGAACATTAATAAGGTAAGCTTACTTTAAAGTGGTAAGTGTAACTTAAGAAATGTTGATTTTAAATGTTGTTAAGTATGAGATCAACACTATCAAGAATGTGTTGAAATGACCATGAAAACCTATTATGCAAAATATGGAAACTTCTTAAGATGACTTAATTTAAAGTGGTAAGATCAACTTGGGAGATATTGGTTTAAAAGTGTGGACTTGGATTTAGAAACTTACCTTAAAATTGTGAAGTATGGCTTAAAAAGTCTTCATCAAAATATAAATCTATAAGGTGATAAAAGTGTATACTTTATTAAAAAACTTACCTAGGAAAAACGTTGGAAATCGGGAACAAGACTTTCGAGGATAAAGGATGGTTAAAAAATATGAATCTTGGACCGGATTGATGAAAGTCATTGAGTTGATAAATGGATTAAAGTGTTAAACAATGTTTTTACATTCGGGTTATATTGTAAAATTGATTTGCAAATCACTAAATTGTTTTTGTGTGTTTAGTTTTGAAGCTTTCGAAGTTGGACGATCAACCCACTCTCTCGTAAATAAAATCAAGCATGCGACAACCTAAGGTGAGGGAGAACACATCGTGACATAGTGGTGTCTGAATATGACACCTAGATCTCCTAAACTACCTCAAAAGTTTGGATTTAAATTTGTATATTAAGAAAACCCATACTTAATCAAATATTTGTGTACGTGGATTTTGTACGGATACTTTCTTAAGTTGTATGCTTAGGATAGCTTAAAATATTAAGTATTGTGGTAGTTATCCATGAAGGAACACAACACGAGAAACTAAAATTCATAGGGATCGAAAACAGCGGAGAGTTTCGATCGAGTAGTCCAAAAGGGTGAGGAAAATGGTCCTGGTAACTGGATCACCTTGCCCAGGTGAGCCAGCCTCGCCCGAGCAAGGACCATACAACTAATTTGACCAATTTTTGATGGATTTGTCGCTTGAGTGACGGTCCCTCGCTTGGGCGAAAATCAGAAAGAGAATTGAGTATGTTTTGATGAGTTCGTCGCTTGAGCGATAGTCTCTCCCTTGAGCGAGAGACATACAATATTTTTGACTGTTTGATTTCTTAGGCAATAGCCCTAGCTTGGGTGTGAAGTTGTTTTACACTTGGGAAAGTCCGTGACTCAGATGATTGAGTCCGGTGCCCAAAATCGACAAACTTATACAAGTACCTTTGTTCTTGCGCCTATTTAGGGCAAGGTTTCCGACTGTGATGTCGTGATTAGGGAAATGCCCTATAAGTATTACATAATACCATGAAGCGAGGTCGTCTAGCCGTAAGAGGCTTGGCCGTGTGGTCTTCCAGGATGTTTAGCAAAGGTTCATAGTGGTACGAATGTTATTCCTCTATTAGGTGATGACGTAAGATCGGGTTCCACATGAAGCATTCCTTTCGGAGATGTCTGAGGTTGTGCCGAACATATAAAATAATGATTAAAAGATTTTATCGGCTAACCTCGGTTAGTGTGCATACTCATTATGGATAATGAAGTAGTGGAGAGGAAATTTACGGGAGATGAACGAGCCCCGAGATGTTGAGAGGGAAGGCGATTCATCAGCAAAGTCTTGAGGGTGAGTCTAGGTGAGACGAGTCCCTTGTATTCTTGGATGAGGTATTACGTTGGATCGAACATTTCTTACAACTCAAATTAGATTATCTTTGACAACCCCTCTTTGCAATCAGGATCGATGAAAGGGATGCCCAGAACGTGTTTGATACGACACCATCCTGAAATGCACAGTTCTTTGGAACAGATCAATCATATATCCTTGCAAATAATAGTTTGGTGCGTTCAACATCGTCAATGAGTAATATTCATTAGATATCTTACTCCTTTTTCTTTCGGTTTTTTTACATTCACGTTTTGTTCGGATGGACCGTTCTACCAGACCGTTACACCTATACAGGCCCTTATGCCTTAGAGTTAGAGATGGTATGTGATGGATCTTCCCTACGCTTTACATGTCATCACTAGGAGCTGGAGGCTTCCTTTACCTTGCCTTCTCGGAGGCCAGCACCTGTTGTGCCATCGACTCAGTCTATGACCCCTCAGGGACCAAATGTTGTAGGGCCTTCCAGGAGGCGACGGACTTGGAACGACGTGATCAGTTCCCCAGTATGGAGGAGAGCCACTCGGAAGACGAAGCCAAAACTCCAGGCGGATGCACGGGTGGTGAATTCGTCGCAACATTCGTCCTATGATATAGAGGAGGAGATGGTGGTGGAGGAAGAGGAGCCAGCAGCTGAAGAGGATGACAGCATGGAGTTGATCATGAAAGTGCAAAGTTCAAGATATCACTTAGCTTGCCTATGTTTTGATGAAGACAAAGGAATTAGTGAAAGCTTAAAGACAACTCAACAAATCAACATGCCAAAGATTCAAGAGCTTCATGTCTAAACTAGAGTCTTAGTTATTGAGTCTAGGTTAGGTAAACCTAGATGTAAATCTCACAAGTTCTAAAAACTATCATATCATTTACATGAGACATGCCCTCTATTTATTATATGTTCATGCATTAATCATACATGTTATTTGTGCATCTTAAGCATAACATAATGGTAAAACATATATAGATGATAAGCATAACATATAGGTAGTTTATCATTTAATATCTTAACTGAAAATATGACAGTTAATCAATTAAGTAAGGATTTAATCGATTAATGTGAAAATAGTTTGAATCAGTTTCAACAGATAACGAAAAACGGAATTCATTTATTTTAACAGCTCGTTAATCGATTACAAGAGCACTTAATCGATTAACTAGGAATAAAACAATGTTTCTATACAAACTGTGATTTTACATAATGCGTAATACATTCATTCATTCATTTTTAGAATTGCTTAGTTATATATTTCCGTACTCATTGTATGTCTTATAGGCAGAGAGAATTGCATGTGAGAATAGTGAAAGATAGTATCATGCTTAGGGATTAAAATGGCATCCATTGCATGTGATTAAATGTGTTCATCATTCTATCTTATCTTGCATGATTCTTTCATTTCTTGTAGAGATTTCTTAGGGTAGAAATTACATGTTCTTCATAATTTTGATCTTATACATATTCTTGATAATTGTGAGATTTGTATAGGATTTATAGCTTGTTCTTAATTGTAATATTTGAGCTATTTTGTTCTTCACATTACACTATTTTGTTCCCCTATCCGTACCACGAGACCTATTTAACCCCCTTCTAGGTGTATTCTGCCATTGTAACCTAACAAGTGGTATCAGAGCTAGTACAACATGCTAGCTCAATCGCATGCGCGTGATCATTAAGGGAAATTAAATGGGTTCCACCAACCCCTTTGGTGGTGATGGCGCATCCATTAACCGCCCTCCCCTATTCAGTGGCGAACGATGTGCCTACTGGAAAGTCCGCATGAAAATATTTATAGAGACCATCGACTCGGATATTTGGAAATCCGTAGTCAACAGGCCCTTCGTTCCACAACACTTAGTGGATGATGAACCGAAAGTAAAACCGAAAAGTCTATGGACCGATGATGAACTTAAAAAGGTTCAATAGAACCTACATGCTAAAAACATCATCACATCGGTCCTATCCTATGATGAGTTCTTTTGGGTGTCGCAGTGTCAAAATGCCAAAGAAATGTGGGACACTTTACAAGTGACTCACGAAGGCACTAGCGAAGTCAAGCGTGTCAGGCTAAATGCCCTGACACACGAGTATGAGCTATTTCGTATGTAACCGAGTGAATATATCAGTGACATGCAAAAATGATTCACTCATATAGTTAACCATTTAGTTGCTCTAGATAAATATTTTACCAAATGAGAACTTACTAGCAAATTTTACGCTGTCTTGACAAGAGATGGCTACCTAAAGTAACAGTTATCATGGAATCCAAGGATCTTGATTCCATGCCTTTGGCGAAATTATTAGGAAAGCTTCAAGAGCATGAGATGGAGCTTGGATGCCTGACTATGCACGAAGAATCAGATAGCAAAAAGAAAACTATATCTCCCAAAGCAACAACGTCTGAATCTACAAAAGAGAGAGAAGATGACGAGTCTGATTCAGATATGGATGATGAAACTTTGAGCCTTCTCGTATGCAAATTCGGGATGTTCCTAAAGAAAGGAGGCTTCAAACGTTTCTAAAAGAAAGAAGCGCGTGAGTCAACCAGAAAAGGCAAGGGTAACAAGGAGCGCTTCACTTGCCATGAATGTGGTAAGGCAGGACACATGAGGTTTCAATGTCCTACTTATCTCAAGAAGGTTGATTCAGATAAGAGCACTCCTCGGGACTTCAATTCAAAGAAAGCCTATATAGTATGGGACATACCAGAGGAGGAGACGACATTGAGCACCTCAGATGAAGAGGAGACAACCAAGCTATGCTTAATGACCAGAACAGATGATGCTTGTTGCTCAAATTTAAAAGAGGTAGACAACGAGGTATATTCTGACACCTCATCTACTTCATCTGATGATTCTCCTC
>NW_017727839.1:151642-190681 GCF_001865875.1 Lupinus angustifolius | reverse complement strand
AATTAGATGAACTAAAACTAGAAAATGAAACATTAGATCTGATCTATTCTTGTAATGCATGCAATTGCTCTAATGATAATTTATGTCAATCAACTATTTGTGATTCTTGCGAGACTTTGAAAAATGAAAATTTGAGACTTAATGAAAAACTCACAAAACTCACAGAGAGACAAAATATGTTAGACACCATGCTTAGCCAAACCAAAAATGTTGGTGACCATGATGGACTAGGATATATTTCTCCTATGCGTAGGAGAAGACCATATAGGAGACCTATTAATCGGCTTAATAAGAATTTTTTTAATAAGAAGGTTCCTACATGCTTTTATTGTGGCACACATGGCCACACTTCCTACTCTTGTTATATTAGAAAATATGGTATACCTAGTGGTGTGTATGTTTGGATGAAAAAGCGAGATGACTTCCTAGTTACTAACAGAAAAGGACCAAATATAACTTGGATACCTGAAAAAGGCAAGTGACCCAATATGGAATTTTAACACTGATTAATCGATATAGTACAGCTCTTAATCGATTAACGGCAGGAGATAAATTAGAATCAGTACCATTTTTGCCATTTTTTTAAACCCTCTCTTCCCCCCTTTTCTCTCTAAATCTCAAAAGCAACACTAAAATTCGAATTCTTAGCTTAAAAGAAGAATTAAACCTCACCTATACCCATTTTGCACCTCAATTCATCCCATCTTTTTCTCAAATCCCCAAGAAACCCCATTCCCAAATCCAAACCCTAAGCTTTAGGTTCTCTCCCTTATCCTTCTTCACTCACAGTTTTCAATCAACAATGGAAAGAGGATGTTCGAAGAGGTTGAAGACAACTGCTCAACGCACTCGTAGGCCTCCTACTGCTTCATCTTCAAATCCGAATGTGAGGCACGACCGTGGAGATCCCTACTACTCACTCATACTTCAGGAGACCTGGTTGTCCAATTTTCAGGGAAGGAAACCAACCTACATAAGGTATGTTGATCTAAACTGGATAGGGGAACAAAATTTTGAGTTTCCGCAAGGTATGCAGGCCCAGGGAGCTGTGATGTTTTTGGAATTAACAGGTAATCTGTACCCCGCTTTAATTAGGGAATTTTACGCTAACTTTCGTTATAAGGATGGCAAATATTGGTCTATGGTTTCGGGAAATCTATTTGAGATGGATAGTGACATTTTTATGAATGTGGGTGGCTTATCCACTACTGGTGTTAGCCTAGGTGATTGTGAATGGCGTAAGGATTTTGATGCTGCTAAGGTTTATAAATCATGTATGAGAGATCCCCATCTGCATGTCCAAGGAGAACTAACTAAAGCTGGTTCATTATCTGTAGAGAATAGATTGCTTCACTATATGATTGTGTATATTTTAGTTCAGAGAAACACCAATCATGCTCAACCAACTATTAATGATCTGAAATTCATGTATGCTGTTAATGAGAATATAATGATTAATTGGCGAAGAATCATTGATTATCTGCACATTCACATATCTGACACCAACGTCTCAGAGACTTCTGATAAAGATCACCTTGTTGGTGAAAGCCTAATCCACAAGATGGGTATCTACAAGTATGGAAGTACTTGGAAATACCAAGAGGATTACACTACCCTGGATTTGGATTTATCTGATGATGAGGATCAGGTTGGAACATATCAGCATAATGTAGAAACTCAGGGGGAGCCATGTGGAAATGCGCTGTAGGAACCATCCTTTGGATTAGCTCAGTTGGATGCCATGGAGCAAAGGCTGAATAACAGAATGGATTTACATATTCAGTCTTTGAAGGACTCCTACCATACAGATTTGGAACAATTTGAGGAATGTCAGGTTTCCTACATCGATAACCACTATCAGGCTATGAGGAGCTTTGTTCAGAACACTGCTGAGGAAAAATTGAAAGGTTTTGTGTAGAATTTGAGAAGCTGAGATTCCTCATTTGAGGTGATAGTAGTCTGATCGTACCTGATGATAAAGATCATCCTCCGCATCCCTAGATTAAAAGTCCTTAGACCTTAGGTTGCCTAAATTTTAGTTCTTATATATGGCTAATGTCCAAGAATTATGATGCTTTGTACTTTTTAGACATTTTTCTCTATGCTTTTTGGGTTGTAACTCTAACTATCTAATTTTGCTGCACTACTATGACTTGATATGCATGCCATTTGAACTTAAATCGTTACTATTTTGGTTTTAATTTGTTACATAACATTCCTATCTATGTCAAATATAGTATGAATATATGTTTAATGGTTATTGATCAATTTGGTTATATGCATCTCTCATGCTTGATTGAGCGTGTAGTTTGAATGTTATAATATAAATGCTTGATCACTCCATGTTTGATTTGTTCATGTATAACCTTCCATGCCATTAAATCATTCAAATTGTTGTATTCTATTGTTTTAATTGATTAACCACTTGTCTTAATCGATTAAATGTTAATCAATGTGTGCACATGTTCAATTTTTTCATCATCTTGTTGATTAATTACATTCCCAATATTAATTGATTAATTTTAGTTTGAGTTCACTACATATCTCTTCTTAATTTTGACCAAAATTCATTTAGTTTATATTTTTTATAATGTCAAAAGGGGGAGAAAGGTTGCTTTGTTGTTTGATGTGTGCAGGTTGTACAATAAAATTCAGCTTCCGTTGTCTAGCTAGGCTCTTTAACTTTGAAATCAACAACCATGCATTATATGACCATCTTCAAGATATGCATCAAAACAAAATTTGGTGTTGAGTTTGTCAACATCAAAAAGGGGGAGATTGAAATTGTAAAGTGTCAAGATAGCACTTAGCTTCCCTATGTTTTGATGAAGACAAAGCAATTAGTGACAGCTTAAAGACAACTCAACAAATCAACATGCCAAAGATTCAAGAGCTTCATGTCTAAACTAGAGTCTTAGATTTGTGTCTTAGTTATTGAGTCTAGGTTAGGTAAACCTAGATGCAAATCTCACAAGTTCTAAAAACTATCCTATCATTTACATGAGACAAGCTGTCTAGTTTATTATATGTCCAGGCATTAATATACATGTTACTTGTGCATCTTAGGCATAACATAATGGTATAACATGTATAGTTGATAAGCATAACATATAGGTAGTTTACCATTTAATATCTTAACTAAAAATATGATAGTTAATCGATTAAGTAAGGCTTTAATTGATTAACGTGAAAACAGTTTTAATTAGTTTCAATAGATCACTGAAAAACAGAATTTAGTTATTCTAAACAGCCCGTTAATCGATTAAAATGGCACTTAATCGATTAACTGGGTATAAAAAGAATTTTCTATATAAACTGTGATTTTACACCATTCTTAATACATTCATTCATTCATTTTTAGAATTGCTAAGTTGCATATTTTCGTGCTCATTGTATGTCATATAGGCAGAGAGAATTGCATGTGAGAATAATGAGAGATAGTATCATGCTTAGGGATTAAAATGTCATCCATTGTGTGTGATTAAATGTGTTCATCATTCTATCTTATCTTGCATGATTCTTTCATTTCTTTTAGAGATTTCTTAGGGTAGAAATACATGTTCTTCATGATTCTGATCTTATACATATTCTTGATAATTGTGAGATTTGTATAGGGTTTATAGCTTGTTCTTAATTCTAATATTTGAGCTATTTTGTGCTTCACATTATTCTGTTTTTGTTGTATTTTTGTAACAAGGAATGTCGTCTCTTGGTGTCGTACCACCAACGAGATACTGAGAGTCTTCACCAAGACTTGGAGGTCTTGAGTTTAGAACATACTCTTGGCTGGGGTTGGATCGTAGGAAAAGTTTTCCTAGACAATAAGTGTCGTCAAACCAAGGTAAAGGTTTTGGGAATTCAAGAAGGTAGCGTTCAAGGTCTTGTAATTGGAAGTGTGTATGTAATATACATTGGTTTCAATTTTAGTGAGAAAATCTCCGAATTTTGGAAGGGAAGGACTGGATGTAGTTTTGTACTGGACTATAAGACGAACCATTATAAAAACTTTGTTGTAGGCTGTTTCTTACCCTTATCTCTTTATTGTTTTAAATTTCTTTTAATTGCATATTTTAGCTTAAAATTTGAATATTGTAATTCTGTCATATATAGATCATTTATGTTCAAATATATCTACTGTATCATTTATGTATAATCGGTGAGTGGCTGTGCAATCAAGCCATTCAGTAACTATATGTTAAGTGCAATTTATCAATTAAGGCAGTCCTTTAATCGATTAACTGGGTGATTTTCCATAATAGGGATTCGGTGCGAATAGCGGTATTTGGGAACAGTGACACCTATTCAACCCCCTTTCTAGGTGTATTTTGTCAGTGATACCTCACATATCAACATCGAGGACTCCATTGAAGCTGTCAACATCTCCTATGACTCTAAGATGGAGGAGGATCCAAATGAGTGTTCCAGCACACCCACTACCGCTAGGGCTAGCCGCTAGGAGCTATTTCTATTTCTATTTTGGTTTTTGTATTAGGGTACCTATGTAGGGTATTTATTTTGTGAGTAGTTTTATTGGGCGACGATTAGGATTTCGCCTTGTATTTCTTACCAACATTTTTTGTATTCTAATGAAGTATTATTCGAACTTATATTGAGTCATTTTTGGTTACCATTAGGTAATGGTTTTTGATTTTCCGCATTGTGTGTGTACTTAAAGTGATGTTCCAAAATGAAACGAATATAAGGAATTAAATTTTAAATGGCTTCATTATTCACAAAATTTTTTTACCCATTTTTAGCAAGATTTTTGGAGTAATTTTCAGGGCAGTACAACATGGTATTAGAGCGGTTCTTTTCTATCCAACCTTGGGCATGGCCTCACATGCTTTCTTGTGTGACTTTGTGTGTTTAAGTGTTTGCTTCTAGTGTTCGGTTGGAAATACAACATATGAATAATTTTGATAGAAGAAGTATCTCGTACACGTCTAATGTTCACATATTTAAGATGGCTGGACGTCGAAATGCTAACTTGGACTTCATGGTTGTAGTGACTGCAGCGATTCAGAGTTTGAATGCTAACTTGCATCAACTGAATCAGTAACAACAACCACCAACTCAAGGATCAGCTCAGTATAGGGGCTTGGATGAATTTTGTCATCGTCAACCCCCAAAGTTTGTAGGAGGCTTTGCACCAGATGCTGCAAATGAATGGATCCAGGAGTTGGAGAGGATCTTTCGGGCACTTATGTACACTGAGGAGCTGAAGGTCACCTATGCGACCTATATGCTTACTATGTTGGCTAAAAACTGGTGGGAGTTTACTAGCCGCTAGATGGTGCAAGAACAACAAGTCGTCAATTGGACAACTTTCAAAGATAGATTTCTGAAGAAGTACTTTCCTGCGGATATGAGAACCAAGAAGGAAATGGAATTTCTGCATCTGCAACAGGAAAGCATAACAGTTGGGGAATATGCTGCCAAATTTGAAGATTTGGCGAGATATGCCCCACACTACAATCAAGTGGGGAATGAAAGGGCCAAATGTGCCAAGTTTGAGGATGGACTCAGACAGGACCTGAAGGTGATGTTCGTACATCAACAATCAAGTGTGAAGGCCAGAAATGCGGTGCTGAAAAGTGTCGTACCAGCCGGAAATTCCTATGGACCCCAAAGGAATTTCGGGAAAGGACTTGGAAGGGGAAAACCCTTCAACCACAACCAGAAACCCTATGCTTCATCATCAAGGAATCAACATAAGAGTTTCAAGACTTACAACAATAAAGGCTACCGACAAGGAAACAACAACAACCACAACAAAATGAGTTCACCAATTGGGAACTCTAACAACAACACACCACCTCGGTGTTCGAAGTGCAAGGGGAAGCACTTTAGTGTCAAGTGCCCAATGTGTTATCACTACAACCAGCCTGGACACATAAAGTCGATGTGCCCTAAGTTGAAAAGGGAAGAAGTGAATATTGTCCAAGCGGCAAGACCAAAGGCCAAAGGAAGGGTGTTCACCATGAGCGAACTGAGATCGAGGGAAACGATGACCTCATACAAGGTACATGTCATATTAATGAGATTTCCTTATCTGTGCAATTTGATTTCTCATAGTGTCAACTATGTGTTCTCAATGTCCCATAACTTTAGATTAAAGAAACTTTGTAGTAGACCTGGTATGTCTACTATTATCCCAACTAGATATCATCTTAGGGATGGATTGGTTGTCTAACAACCATGTTCTGTTGAATTGCTTTAACAAAACAGTAATCTTTAGGGACCCCAAAGACCCCATTGAATCATGTTATGAAACCAAAAGCACCATTGCCAATCAAATCAAGGAAGTCTTAAAAAATGGAGCTCAAGTATTCATGTTGTTGGCATCATTGGAAAAGAAGGATGGAGAAGAGATTTAGAATCTACCCGTGGTTAGGGATTTCTCCGAATTTTTTCCGGATGATATTCCTGGCTTACCCCCGGTAAGGGAGATAGAGTTTGTAAATAAATATAATGATGATAACACATTTAAGCATTGCATTTGTAACCTAAAATTTCTAATCATATGTCCTAATAAAGTTTAATTTAAAATGTGAGGTAGACAACAAAATAAATATAACACATGGGTTCTTTGAAAATGTTAAAATTTAATTTTAGATTATTCCTT
Organism: Lupinus angustifolius; assembly: GCF_001865875.1. Lineage (NCBI taxonomy): Eukaryota > Viridiplantae > Streptophyta > Magnoliopsida > Fabales > Fabaceae > Lupinus > Lupinus angustifolius. The sequence goes on along the minus strand of NW_017727839.1, from coordinate 184,056 downwards.
TTAAAGTTAATCTCATTCTTTGAAGGATCCAAATTAATATTTGCACCAATATGTCCTTATTCCTAAATATTCCTTACCTTATGTGCCTAAGTTCTAACATTTGTTTTCATACTATTTTGTTCTAATTCATTGACACATGATGACTTCCTATAAGTTCTTTTCTATCTAGCACTATCAACTTCATAATCTTGGTCCTCTTTAGTTGCTAATTGATTGTCATATGCATCGCCACTCAAAGGGTGAATAATAGTTGAGCCCAACATGTCATTATTGTATGACATACTTAAATGGAGTTCAGAGGGCCCATTTTCTCCCCAATTTCTTATTAAGAACCTTGGTAGGTCATTAATAAAAGAAAAGAAAATACAAAATAGTGATAAAAGAGGTTTTGACTCTAGATGTGACTTGAAAGAGAATAATAACTAATAACAGCATCAATTAGAATTATATTTTATAAATAAATAGTTTTATTATTGAGAAAATATGGGTTGAAGATAACCTCAACACATCACATTTGCACACACTCAATCATAAATTGACAAATTATTAAATTGTGGGTTCCACTACAGTAACTTGGTTTTTTTTCCCTTCTTTCTCTATCCTTCTTGTCTTTCTCTTTCCTCTCTTATGATCTCCTATTCAATGATTTCGTGTAGTGGAACCCACATTTTAATCATTTGACAAATAATAATTAGGTGCATGCAAATATGATGTGTTAAAGTTGTCTTCCACCAAGCTTTTATCTTTATTATTAATGCAGCAATGAGGATTACTTCGTGTTTGTTTGATGCTTTTGGTTGAGTTTTCAACATATTTAATTTTTGGGGTTTTCCAATTCCAATTTCTGATATCTTAAATTTATAGTCCATAATATCTTAGATAGGAATGAATTTTATTATTGTAGCAATGTTCTGCAATGCATTTCTTGCTACACGAAAAAATGAAGAAAACAAGTGAAAATAAATTTTTAGTCATAAAACTAAAAATATATCATAGGAAGATGTTTGTACATGAAAGCCAATTACAAGAGAAATATTAGGGCGAGCACAACCATTTAGAAAATAGAGAGGATATATTAAATTTGAAAGAGACTTGGAGACACAGACATTTGTAATCTAATCTCGACTTTTGGTTTATTCAAATGGATAAGAATTATTCCTCGTACACTCAATAGGTGGGATGATAACAATAAACATAGAATGGAAAAAAATAAAAAATGAAATATAAAACAAGCAACCAAATATGCATATGGTATCTCACACTTGGTATCTAACAAAAGAAACATAGTTGGAGATTTTAATAAAAATGAAAACAATATTTATTTGCGTTTATGTTATACTTAATATTTATATATATAGGGAGTAACTCTAGTGATAGAAACTCTAGCATGAAAACTCTGAGATTAATAAATATGACTCGTACAACTAAGCATGAATGATTGTTAGTTATATGATCACTTAAAAAAGTCATTTACAAGACCATTGATTTAAGATTTAATGGTGCATATTAATTGGTCTCATTTCCTACATTAGCGCATATTCTCATATTAGTTCCCTATATATGTGTGTGTGATGTATCTCATCTTATATGAGAGTGAGAGAGATGATTCTCAGCCCTCCAATTCAAAATCCAAGGTTAAGATTAGAATACTAATTTTAATCTTCATGTGCATCTCTTCTAGTCCAAATGAATTTCACATCATATGTTCTTCCAAATCCAAGTACACACCAACTAAAAATGTTTCAATTCATGTTCTTCTCTCTTCTCACACGCTTTGACTATCTTCTTTATTATGCTATTAATTGTTTTCATAATTATAAATTTATAGTAATAGCCAAGAGAATTAAAATTGGGGGGAAATGTTTTTAATTTTCTCATGTTTCCTAATACTTACTAGCTAAATGCTTATGTTCCAATTACTCTTTCACTAGTTTTTGAGTTTCTTGATTTAAAGTATTTGTGGGGTTTCCAGTTCTAACTTCTATGCTATCTTCTTGCTTGTTTAATGCTTTTGGTTGAGTTTTTCGAGATTTTATATTTGTTGTCCACAATATGTTTGTTATAATATCTGAAGGAGAATTTAAAATTATTATATAAATATTGAATATAAAATATATGTTTGATACTTCATATCTAAACTTGAACTGCAACAATTAAATGGTAGTAATCCTTTTATTAAGAATTAGTATATCAGATATAGAGAAGAATGCATTTTAGTACTATAGCAATGTTCTACAATGCATTTCTTTTGCTACACGAAAAAATGAAGAAAACAAGTGAAAATAAAGTTTTAGAGATATAACTAAAAATATATCTTAGGAACATGTTTGTCAATGCAAGCAAATTACATGAGAAATATTAGAGCAAGGATAACTATTTAGAAAATAGAGAGGAGATGTTTTAAAAGTGTAGATGATGTGAAATTCATTAGGACTTGGAGAGACACAGAATAGTCATCTAATCAAAACTTTCGATTTTATTCTAAGGGATAAGAATTATTCCTTTTAATCTCATATAGGTAGGGTGATTAAAATAAACATAGAATGGAAAAAAATACAAAAGAAACTATAAGAGGAACAACGAAATACGCACATGGTAACTCACATGTGGTATCAAGCAAAGAAGCATAGTTTGACTTTTTAATAAATATGAAAAAATATTTATTTGTAATTATGTTATACTTAATATTTATATGTATAAGGAGTGACTCTAGTGAGAGGAACTCTCACATAATAACTGAAAGAATAATAAATCTTATTGTTATAACTAAACATGGACGACTATTAGTCACATAATCACCTTAAAAAAGTCATGTTCATGACCATTCATATAAGATTCAATGGTACATATTAATTGCTCTCTCTTCAAGTCCAAATGAATTTCAAGTCATATGTTCTTCCTTGTCTAGTACACAACCAACTAAAAGTGTTTTAATTTGCTTCTTCATTATGCTACTAATTGGTTGCATAATTATAACTTTATAGCAATAAACAAGAGGAGAAAAATTGGGGGGAAATGTTTGTAATTTCCTCATGTTTCCTACTACTTAATACCTAAAAGATTATGTTCCAATTCATCTTTCATGAGTTTTTAAGTTTCTTAATCTAACATATTTGTGGAGTTTCTTAATCTAACATATTTGTGGAGTTTTCCAATTCCAACTTATATGCTTGGTTCTTGCTTGTTTGATGCTTTTTGTTGAGTGTTCCGGTATTTTAAATTTATAGTCCATAATATGTTTGTCATAATTTCTCAAAGAGAATTGAAAATTATAAGATAAATACTGAATATACAAAGTATGTTTGATACTTCACATCTACACTTAAACTGCAACAATTAAATGGAAGCAGCCCTTTTAATCTTATTATTAGGATACAGCGTATAAGTTATAGAGAGGAATGATTTCTATTTCTTTAGCAATGTTCTGCATTGCATTTCTTGTTGCACAAAACAATGAAGAAAACAAGTGAAATGAAAGTTTTAGTCATAAAACAAAAAATAGATCTTAGGAAGATTTTTGTCAATGACAGCCTATTATAAGAGAAATATAAGAGCGATAACAATTGTTTAGAAAATAGAGAGGACATGTTGGATTTGAAAGAGTAGATGATGAGAAATTCATTTGTAATTGGAGCGACACACATTTGTAATCTAATCTCAACTTTTGATTTGATTCTGATAGATAAGAATTATTTCTCTTACTCTTATATAGGTGGAGTGATAACAATAAACATAGAAAGGAAAAAAATACAAAAATAATTTTAAAACGAACAACGAAATATGCACATGGTATCTCACACATGGTATACAACCAAAGAGTAATAGTTTGACTTTTAAATAAAATAAAATAAATTTTTTTGAATTTATGTAATACTAAATATTTATATATATATAGAGCAACTATAGTGAGAGCAACTCTCACATAAAAAATGTGAGAATAATAAATCTGAGTCTTAGAACTAAACATGGGTTCATTCGATTCTATGATGGTCACCTTTTAAACCCTTTTATCAGAGTGATATTCTTTTTCATTCGATTCTATGATGGTCACCTACCAAATACGATACCTTACCAAGGGTTCATTTTATAAATTATAAAAATCTTAAAATTTAGTTTTACATATTTCCTTTTAAAGTTAATCTCATTCTTTGAAGGATCCAAATTTATGTTTATTCCAATAAGTTAATCTCATTCTCACATGCTTAGTCCTAACGTTTGTTTTCCTACTATGTTGTTCTAATTCATTTACAGATGATGACTTCCTATAACTTCTTTTCTTTCTGGCACTATTGACTAGATAATCTTGATCCTCTTTCATTGCTAACTGATCATTGTCATATCCATTGCCACTTAGTGGGTGAATAACAATTGAGCCCAATATGTCATTATAGTTTGACATACTCAAATTGATTTTAGAGACCCCTTTGCATTTTCTCCTCATTTTATTTTTAAGAACCTTGGTAGGACAATAATAAAAGAAAAAACAAATAGAGATAAAAGAAGTTTTGACTCTAGATGTGTCTTTAAAGAGAATAAAAACTAATATCTGCATCAATTACAATTAATATTTTATAAATGAATAGTTTTATTATTGAGAAAATATGGATTGAAGACAATCTCAACACATCACATTTGCAGACACTCAATCATAGTTTGACAAATAATTAAATTGTAGGTTCCACTAGAGTAACATGTCTTTTTCCCTCTTTCTCTTTCCCCTCTTCTTATCTCCTATTTAATGATTTGGTATAGTGGAACCCACAATTTAATGATTTGTCAAATTATGATTAGGTGCATGCAAATATGATGTGTTAAGGTTGTCTTCCACCAAGCTTTTATCTTTATTATTAATAATGTGATGAGCATTACTTCTTGCTTGTTTGATGCTTTTAGTTGAGTTTTCAACATATTTGAGGGGTTTTACAATTCCAACATCTATGATAGCTTCTTACTTCATTGACGCTTTTAGTGGAGTTTTCTGATATCTTAAATTTGTAGTCTACAATATGTTTGTCATAATGTCTCAGTGAGAATTGAAAATTATCATGTAAATACTAAATATATAAAATATGTGTGATATTTCATATCTACACTTCAACTGCAAAAATTAAGCAATAGAATCCCTTTTAGTCCTTTTATTATGATTCAGCGTATAAGATTTAGATAGGAATGAATTTTATTATTGTAGCAATATTCTGCAATGCATTTCTTGCTACACGAAAAAATGAAGAAAACAAGTGAAAAGAAAATTTTAGTCATAAAACTAAAAATATATCCTAGGAAGATGTTTGTCCACGAAAGCTAATTAATGGAGAAATATTAGAGCAAGAACACACATTTGAATTTGAAAGAATAGATGACGAGAAATTCATTTGGACTTGGAGGGACATATATTTGTAATCTAATCTCAACTTTTGAGTTATTGAGATGGATAAGAATTATTCCTCGTACTCTCATGTAGTTTGGGTGAAAACAATATACATAGAATGAACAAAAATAAAAAATGAAATATAAAACGAGAAACCAAATATGCACATGGTATCTCCCACTTGGTATCCAACAAAAGAAACATAGTTTGAGATTTTAATAAAAATGAAAAAAATATTTATTTGCATTTATCTTATACTTAATATTTATATATATAGGGAGTGACTCTAGTGAGAGCAACTCACACATAAAAACTATGAGATTAAAAAATATAAGTCGTACAACTAAACATCGATGATTGTTAATTATATGATCACTTAAAAAAGTCATGTGCATGACCATTGATTTAAGATTTAATGATGCATATTAATTGCACCTATTTCCTACAGTAGCACAAGGTCTCATGTTAGTTCCCTATATATGTGTGTGTGACGTACCTCAGCTTATATGAGAGTGAAATATAATTCTCAGCACTCCAATTCAAAATTAAAGGTTAAGATTATATTACTAATTTTAATCATCTTATGCCTCTCTTCAAGTCCAAATGAATTTCCCTTCATATGTTCTTCGAAGTCCAAGTACACAACCGACTAAATATTTCAATTCATGTTCTTTTCTGTTCTCACATACTTTGAGTATCTTCTTCAGTATGTTATTAATAGGTTGCATAATTTTAACTTTATAGTAATAGCCAAGAGAAGTAAAATTAGGGGGAAAGTGTTTTTAATTTTCCCATGTTTCCTGCTACTTACTACCTAAAAGCTTATGTTCCAATTACTTTTCATGACTTTTTGAGTTTCTTAATCTAACGTATTTGTGGGGTTTCCCAATTCCAACTTATATGCTTGGTTGTTGCTTCTTTGATGCTTTTCGTCGAGTTTACCGATATTTTATATTTACAGTCCATAATATATTTGTCATAATGTCTCCATGAGAATTAAAAATTATCATATAAATATTGAATGTACAAAATATGTTTGATACTTCACATGTATACTTGAACTGCAACAATTAAATGATAGCATCCCTTTAAATTTTGTTATTAAGATTCAGCCTATAAGATATAGAGAGAGAGGAATGAATTTTATTGCTACACCAAACAATGAAGCAAACAAGTATGAAGAAAGTTTTAGTCATAAAATTAAAAATAGATCTTAGGAAAATGTTTGTTGATCAAAGCTTATATTATAAGAGAAATATTAGAGAGGTGACAATTGTGTAAAAAATTGAGATGAGATTTTGGATTTGAAAGAGTAGATTATGTGAAATTTATTTAGACATGGAGACACAAACATTAGTAACCTAATTCCAACTTTTGATTTTATTCTAATGGATAAGAATTATTTTTCTTACTCTCATATAGGTAGAGTGATAACAATGAACGAAATGGAAAAAAATATAAGAATATGTCAAACGAACAACCAAATATGCACATGGCATCTCACACGTGGAATCCAACCAAAGAAACATAGTTTGACTTTTTAATAAAGATGGAAGAAATATTTATTTGCATTTATGTTATACTTTATATTTATGTATAGGGAGTGACTCTAGTGAGAGTTACACTCATATAAAAACTGTGAAAATAATAAATATGAGTCTTGCAACTAAACAAATATCATTATTCATCACATGATCATTAAAAAAAAAGTAATGTGCACGACCATTTATATACGATTCAATGGTACATATTAATTGCTCTCATTTCTTTTAATAGTGCATGTTCTCATATTAGCTCCCTATATATATATAGGGGTTTACTAACATGAGTCAAATTGTTTTTATGAAGAATTATGTTAGTATTGTGTACCTAATTATTTGGACAAAAAAATCAGATTTTCCTTTGCTCACACTATTTCATTTCAAGGGTATTTCAATCAATTTATGTTATTTTATTTTTAAAAATATGTATTGTATTTTCTCTCCATGGCTCCACTCCTTAATTACTCAACTTAGCTTCTCAAATCATATTCACCTCCTTCCTCACATAATTGGTGAGTATCTTCAGTGATATTATTCAACAAGCTTTTGTGGTACTTTGAGTGCCTTATATCTTCTGAACATATGCCTTGCATTTGAAACATATGACATAATCTCTAAGACATAGGTAAATTTGAAGAAGCTAGCTTTTCACATTGTCATTAACATCAAAGAGCTACAAAAAAAAATTTATTTGTTGTGAACAATAATGTAGATACTAGAGGAAGAAGCCATTTATTTGTTGTGAACAATCATGTAGATACTAGAGGAAGAAGCCATTCACTCACCTCTTATCTACCATGGCTATCCGTTACCGTTGCTACTAGAGGAAGTCATATAAAAGGAGAGAGAAAATGTAATAAATGTTTTTAAAGTAAAATACTGAAATACAATGTTAACATGATCCTTCAAGAAAATAACTTGGCTCATGTTAGTATACTCATATATATATATATATACATATATATATATATATATATATATATACATATATGTATCTATATATATCTATATATATGTATATGTATATATATATATATATGTATATGTATATATATATATATGTATATATATATATATGTATATGTATATATATATATAATTTGTCCTTTTTATATAAAGCCAGAGATAAAGGACTAAGACGGTAAGAGTTTTATATATTCAATGGCTAGTGATGATAATGAGGCACATTTTCTCCACCCCACAATTTTTTGTAGGGATTACTAAATTGATAATATCACAATTGAAAATACACCAATTAATTAACATAAATAATAATAGATTCATAGTTTGTGCTTAAAATTATCACAAACCAAACGGATTTGGAGCATACGCACAAAATGAAGATAGTGGTATGCAACATAATAGAGGCTTCATTTCCTCACAATTGTAGTAAATGCAAAATAACAATTAAGACTACAATCTAAAACACTTCTAGTATGTAAAAGTATATGTCTTGGTTTTGCAAACAAAATAGTTTGAAAGGATAACATCTACAACATAGTTCTATAAAAAAATAAAGATATTGAGATATAAAAGGTAACAATATGGACAATATGGAAAAAGTTGATCCAATAGTCGCCCAAAGTATAGCCTGGCGATTTTAGGGACATAATGAAAAATAAACAAGTTAAGGAAAATAAATAAGAAGAAAGAATAAGAGCCTTGATGGAAGATAAGTATTAAAAAGAGAAATAGGTTAATCAACAATATAACACCTTGAACTGTGTTGGTTGACATATCCATGAAAGAAGCTTCACTGTTGAGTCTTTTGTGTGAAGATTTGGGTGAAGGTGAGTGATGATAAACATATTAGATATAATAATATTTTTTTTACTAATTTAAGAAAATAATATACGTATCATTAATATATTATTATAATATACTATAGGGAAGGGACTTTATAGGTTGGGGGAGAAGTCAATATCATCAAATTCTCTCCAGATTGCTTTTCTCACCATCTTTGCTTTAGAGTGGAACAATCCATAGCCATTGGCCCAAAAGGGAACAATATCATAGGATCCTTTGGTATGAATGTAAATCACCATACTTCTGGATGACTAATTTGTATACATAAATAAATTCAAAATTTAATATGAAATTAAAGAATAATCCTAACAATTAAGCTACAACAAACTAATCATATTTTCAAGAGATCCATGCCAGACCATATCCACTTTATTCTTGATTTCAATTTTCAATAATAAACATTGGTGAGGTGTACCATTAGGATTGTTTATCAAGTTTACCATTGCTTTTAATTCTTCATTTTATTCCTTAAGAAAAACTTGTTCGAGTATACTAATCATAGGGTACAAGGAGTTTGTGATAATAGAAGATTTATAACTATAATCATTTTCATCATTCTCCAACCTTTTTCTCTTCATCATATGAAAAGTCATAACTATACATTACATCAATCATCCTAATAAACAAATAAAGAATTACACTTACTGGAATGAGAAGTCCAACACCTAATCCTAATGAATTTTCTAATAATAAATCAATAATAAAGTCTAAGTGGATGTTCTTCCTGATGTTGCTAATAATTGAGAATTTCATGTTTAATACTGTGGATTTCTTCCAAAGATAAAACAGAGGATTTGGATGAGTTGTTTAATAGTGTTTTCAATCTTCACATGGGTTCTAGTAATAAAATATGAGATGAGTGGATGTTATTATTTTTACCACCAATACATATCATAAAATATATCAAGTGTAATTATTCAAGAAAAGACATAATTTATCTAACAATGCAAAAAAAAACAAATAATAAGGTGAATAAAACGCATAACAAAAGAAACCCACAGTAAAAAAAACGCTCTCAATCCAAGTAAATAAAATGGATTAAGATCGAATGAGAATGAAGGGGAAAGAAGAAAGAGGATGATAGTAAATGAAAATGGGGTAAAATGGGAATGGTATGAGTTAGAAATTTAGAATGAGGTGGGGATAAGGGGCTTCCAATATAAGGTTTTGTAGTTTGGGTGATGTGGGGGTGAGGAATAAAAAATGATCTATTGTCTCAAACTGTGCTCAGAACTATGTCATGTATCAATAAAATTGAAATAAACACTAAAAATAACAAATATTTAATTTTTAATTGATGTGTCATGTTTTTATTAGCTTTTTTTCTGGCAAAAGGCATAAAGAACCCCAAATATATTAGTAGAAGAACAAGGTACAAGTAAAGCCACTAATTTATAGTTAGGGATCCCTAACCATTTTCTACATCAATCATTAAAGGTAAAACCTGGAATAAAATCCCACCAAGTGTAAGTTTTGGAAGTAATCCCATGGTTTGCTAATTTACCCGCACCAGAATTTTCTTTCCTGAATATATGAGAAACTCTTAAAGTCATGTTGAAATCAACTTTTTTGCATAGGATCCATCTACTTCACAGCTTTCAAGGAGGCCTGGTTTTACCATTAAAAATATCCACAACCAAAGAGGAGTCACTCTCAATCCAAACTGCATTCCATCCTTTCGAATGAACAATTTCCACAGCCAAAATTGCAGAATGGAATTCAACAAAAAGGGTTTCTTGAATGTCATAGAAGGTTGCAAAGCAACCCAAAAAACTGCCAGTGTGGTATCTGAAAATCCCACCCCCTCCAGCCACACCAGGAGCACCAGGAGTCGCTTCATCAGTATTAACTTTTATCTAACCCATCCTAGACAGATTCCAGATCACCTCCAACAATTTAGGACTTTTTGTGTAGTTAATAGGGACAGAGAGATTTTGAAGAATGTGGAATTGAGATGTGGAATTATTAGCACAAAACTTCAAAGCCTTACCCGACAAAGAAATGTCCAACTTCAGCTTTGCAATAGATTGAGAGACTGAGATTATTCTATTCTCAAATCTAGCTTGACTTTTGCAGAACAAAATGGAGCTAGTTATGTGAATTATGCAAACCACTAGGACCTCTATCAGCTGAGGACTCCAATGCTTGTTGCAGATAAGCTAAAGAGAAGAGAAAAAACTAGTATCTACAATTAGTCTGATACATGGTTTGAGACACAATTTCGGACAGTAAATCCTCGTCCTTGAGGAGTATAAATGGATAAAGATCAATTGCCCATAATCATGTCCATATTTTATTTTCCATCCAATTAAATTAATGTCATTTGAATAAAAATAAAAAATATTAAAACAAAATGTAAAATAAACAAGGACACGTGTAACATAAAATAAGCAAGTTTTATTTCTAGTATCTTAAATTGTTGATAAATAATTTATAATTTTATTAATGATATTTTATCGTCAACAAATAACAACAATAATAAAACGTGATAAAATTAAATTAAGCAGTAAAATAGCACTGTTTGAAATTATTACAATAATAATGAAATACGGTGAAACATAAAATCAAGCAAAAAGTCACTGTTTTATATAATAACATAATAATAAAAAAAGCTAAACAAAAAAACATTAACCATTTCAAATAACAATATCTAATAGTCAGTGAAACTAATCAAAAAATATCATTCTTAAAATAATAATGAAATGATAAAAATTGATTGAGAGATATCTTTTTATGATAAATGAAACTGAAAAAAGATTATTAATCATATAAAATGAAATTGAATAAATTAATTTCCATACTGCTTTTTGGAAATCCACACTCAGTCTCACAAATACTCAAACTCCTAAATCAATAGTTTTTTTTTATTAATATCATATTTGTCTTCAAACCAAGATGATAATATAATTATAATTCAATTAGTGATTCACTAATTAAACCAATTTTAAGTAAAATTATATATACATAATATATTAAAATAACATTAATATTAAAATCTAATAAAGAATGTAATAAATATTTTAGAAACTTAAGCAAATTGTTTATTTAAATTATTTATTAAAATAAATTGTTTGCCTTCGTGATATATTATGTTTTATAAGTGTAAACAAATGCAAGATTATAAGTTTGATTATCCAAATAATAATTTGGTAAAAACTAAGTCATTTTCGTACAAATTTTACAATTTTAAATAAATATCGGCCGGTATGATTGGTTTTGGTCGGTTTAGATTATTATGTTAGCATGATCGATATAATTATTGTACTATACTGGTACGAGGATCGATTCACTTGTTTTTTCTGTTGAAAGTGTCAGCCATCAAAGTCTAACTTTAATTTTGGAATCATCGTAAGTAGAAGATAAACTCTTGAAAAATGTTAAGTGGTTATCATTTGTGAAAAGTTTTCTCCAAAAAGACGTGGAGGAAACTATAAGCATGAATAACTTCAAAAACTAAAATGGATGTTAGCACACATTGTTAAGAAAGATAATTCAAGCTTACATTTTAGTGCACTTAAAATAGAGACAATGTGACACACATAAAATGTAGAAAAAGTGCATAATTTAGATGATTCGAGGAAGTAGCATAGTGATATGATCCTCAAAGAGCCTAATCTTGATCTTGATGGTCTTGAAGGCATGAGTGGCCCTATGACTAGGGCTCGGGCAAAAAGGGTTCAAAATACCCTTGGACAACTCATAATGTAGATCCATAATGGTGAGCCAAACATAGCCTAAGGGGGTGTAAAGATGCTCACTAGCATCTTGGTCCATGGCTCTGACCGAGCCAAGGATGGACCAGGCCATGCGCAGGACTCAGGCCACGGGTCTGGGCAAGGCGCTAAAAATGGCCCTGGCACGGAGCCAGACGCATCAGGCTCCAGTCCTGACCGAGACAACCCTGACCGGGTTGGGGAACTTGGTGCGCACAGTCATGCACCAGGTGCTGGGCCAGACTGGCATAGCCAGGAAATCTGACCGAGGCGCATGCGCCTAGCATGCTGCATCAGGCGCTGGGCGTGGCCTGACCGAGTCAGGCCTAGTCAATTTAATTAGTGCTTGAGTCATTTTAACTTCTATAATAAATGTGTGGGCTAACTTTTGCCTAACACTTAGTTTATTTAATTTAAGCCTAGTTGTATTAAATCTGCCCATAAAAATTGACCAGAATAAAATTTGACTCATGAGTAGTTAACACAAGCCTAAAAGTGTAACCGACATTTTAATGCTTGGACCAACTTAATATTTTCGTGAACCAAACTTATTCTAACATTGTCTAACATTATTTGGCAGGTATTTCGAGTCTAATATGGCCGTTGGAAGACATTTGCTCGAGGGAATCTTCAAGATGACCGTGGAGAGGCTTAAAGGAGCATTTATGGAGCTTTAAGGCAATGTTTGGACCGTTGGAGCTAAAACCACCTGAGCACAATTCATTCAGAGGCATCCTAAGTCAGTTTTATGACCATTAGAGTATAGTTGCTCGTGTGGAAATTGCATATGGCCGTTTGAGCCTTTATTGGTGCATTAAAGGTGCTTTATGCACATGAGTTCGCCGTTGGTAGCCTACCAACTCATCCCAACGGAATCCTATGTTATTTATTCAGCTTTTCAGCTACACTTAGCCGTGGGAAATTCATTGCTTGCCAAAGGAATCCTATGCCAACATTCAAGTGGAACCGAGGAGCATTAACAAGGCATAAACTCACATTTGCCATGTGCCAAATTGGAAGAATCCTATGAAGACTCATCAAGACTTGCTCGTGAGCATTAAGGAGTCTTCAACTCTCTTAACCATTTCACTTAATGAGGAAGTCGTGCACTNNNAGACACATGTATAAGGCCTTGTTAGTGTGTAGGTTCTTAGTCAATAAGCATCCTATGTTGGATTGCCATAAAGTAGTACATTAGGAGTCTTAATTAGGCAAGTTATTAGGCTTTATTTTCATGGTAATTTCGTGGAGGCAAAGCAAGCCAAACCACTATATATGTAATGTTCTATGTTGAGGAATAAACAACTTTGAGTCAAACTAAATTGTATTCCTTTGTGAATCAAAGAGGATTATATCCTTGTGAGAGTATTCTCCAAACCTTCTTGGCTGAACCAAGATTAAAAGTTCTTATCAAGAACCAAGTTCTTGTGGCGAGCATCACTTGGCTTATCAAACAACTGAATTGTTTGTGGCGCCTCACCTCATCTCTTTTCCATCTTCTTTTATCCAAAACACAAGTTATTTCCGCTGCATATCTCAAAGGCTAAACTCAACCGTGAGCCTAGGCCATACACCAACCAAGATAGATCGTTTCAAGAGCCTTTTACACAAGAGGTTCACATCACATAGGCTTTGCATTTTACACATATATAAGCCTGAAGTCCTAGAATATAATCATACTAGTGAATAAAATGGCCAAAATTTAGCGCTTCATTCCTTGGAGCTTCCTAGGGGACATGGATTCTCCTGTTAAAGCTCATGAAGCTCCAATGCCTCAACAGAAAAGATCATTTGCTCAAGCTTTGAAGAAGACATGTGATATTGCACTTTCCCAACTCCCCCAACCTTGTATTAAAGGAGATGTGATTGCTATAAAAATACCATAAGTTGATTATCAAGCTGACCTTCAAAGATGTAACAATCATCTTTATGGTAGACTCATCCTCTCCGAAGGTGATATCCCTATTAAGTTTGCTGATCTTAGAGAATAGCTCACTTCTCTTTGGAGCATGATTGGTAAGTGGAATATGATCTCTTTAAGGAGAGGTTTCTATGAGTTTTCCTTCTCATGAGTTGATGATATGAGAAGTGTCTGTGCTATAGGTTATTAGAACCTCAAACCTGGGTTCATGCGCCACTTCTTATGGACCCCTGATTTCAATCCTTCTATGCAAAGGTTATCACACTCTCAATGTTGGGTCAAAATTCGAGGTCACCCTCAAGAGTATTGTAGTCCAAGGATAATCATCTCCATTGCGGGAGGCATAGGTACTCCGATCTCCTTGGATGATGTGACTAATAACAGAACATTGGGGCATTTTACTAAGGTTTTGGTTGGTATCAATCTCAAGGTTGCTCTTTCTAATCAGATCTTGGTTGAAAAAAAGGCTTTGCCTTCTTTTTGTCTTTAGAGTATGAAAACCTTCCCAAGTTTTGCATAGGGTGCCAATCAATTGGTCACTTATTCTCTAAATGCATAAGAAAAAAGAAGGAGGTGGTGGAGGAAGTACCCAAATCCATGCCTAGAAAAAACCAGTTTGTGGAAAAGGCAGCTCTAGTGTTAAAGGAGAATGAGTTCTTTATTAATTTGGAGATTGTTAACATGGAACAAATTGTTGATTTGGAAGAGCCTATGCTATCTCCAACAAATAAGGTGATCTTATCTGATGAGGAGGTGATAAGCACTATAGTTGAAAACACTCCTCTTAATGAACCCAATATTACCTTAGCTGATAAGGAAAAGTTCACAATTTTTCCAATTGAGAAGTTGGACAATCCAATAGTTGCTAGGGATATGAGGATTGTGGGAAGGCTGTGGGTAGAGGATGAGGTTGAAGATGAAGTAGGAGAAGAGGGTGATTTCACCACTGTTCTAACCAAATCTCAAAAGAGGAAATTAGAAAAGAAAGGTGTTCTTGAAAGAGTTCATTATACTCGAAGAAATGGATATTTAAATTCTGCCCAATGAAATTAATTTATTGGAATTGTAGAAGCCTTGGAAACCTTAATACTAAGGAAGTTTTAAAAAATCTTTGTTTCTCCAATAAACCAGATTTAGTGTTTTTAGCTGAGCCTATGATTCCCTCTGAAAGGGTTAGTCCTTTATTTTTGGGTGAGCTTGGGTTGAGGATCTTTATGGTTAATGAGAGTGGTAACTAGTTTCCTAATATTTGGGGTTCTTGTATGTCTAACCTATCCCCTAATGTGTTATCCATCACTAGTCAACATATCTTTGTATCTCTTGCTCTTGAAAACAAATATTTCAATATTTGTGATGTCTATGCTCACACTGAAAACACTTTCATAAGACACCTTTGGTCTAATATTCATTCTTTAATGGCATCTCATATTGGTCCCTCTTGGAGCCATTGAGTGTAGAGGTCCTAGAATTCCAAATAGGACTACTTCTGATGAGTTCAAAGCTTTCTCTGATCATGTTAATCTGATTCATCTTATCACTTGAGGATCTGATTTTACTTGGTCCAATAAAAGGAGAGGCCCTGCTTTCACTGAAAAAAGGTTAGACATGTCCATTTATAATGAGGACTGGCTTACAGCTTGGCACCAAGTCACTTCTTGCACTTTGCCAAGAACTTCTTCTGGTCATCACCCTCTCCTATTTTGCTCTTAAGTTGAATCTGTGAGTACAATCATTACTTTTAGGTTTCAAAAAATGTGACTACAACACTTGGATCTTAAAAGGGTGATAGTGGACTCCTAGGGGCCTGATGTTTGTGGCTGTCATATGTTCATCTTTAATCATAAGCTCAAAAGGTTGAAAATTGTTCTGAGTGATTGGAATAGAAATGTTTTTGGCAACACCCACCAAACAATGCAGCATGCTATAGCTAACATTGAGGCTATCCAAAACAAAATTAATGACTCTGGCCCTAATCAAGAGCTTGAGGCTCAAGATCAGTTATTGCGGGCTCTTAATATGGAGGACGCTTTGTGGAAAGAAAAATTAAGCCTTAATTGGAAGATTGGGGGGGGGGAGGTAGAAACACTAAGTGCTTCCATAGGGTAACAAAAATAAGGCAAGTCTCCAAGTCTATGTCTTTGCTGAAAGAGGGTGAAGATGTGCTAACTAGACAAGAGGATATTGCTAATCTTGTGTTAACATATTTCACTAACCTGTTTGCTTCCACAAATAACTCTTCTCCCAATGTTGAAAGATTTTTCTTGCTTGGTAAGGCAAGTTTCTGGTCGATTTATTTAGTTACTGGTTTATTCTTTGCTCGCCATCTCTGCTTTGTTGGAAAGAACTTCCAACGCCGGTATAATGGTTTCAAGAATATTCCGTTTGATCTAGAACTTAGCTTTATTGAATTATTAACAACTTCATATGATCTCGACTTTGTTGGAAAAAATTTCCAACGCCGGTTTACTGGTATGAATTTAGAAAATTCACACAAGTGATAATGAGTGATATTTATTTTCATTTTTATTAAGCGGAATACTTCCTTATGGAAGGTTGGTAAAGCATAAATGAATAAAACAATAAATAAATGTTAGTTGCAGAAATGTAAATGACAAAAAGTAAATGTTAGTTGTGGAAAGCAAATGACTCAAAATAAATGTTAGTAGTTAGATCACTCATTATGACTGTGTATTTTTCATTTTCACAAAGATACAATTTATGAATTAATTAAATTGCACTTTGATTCAAGGTTTCTTTCTTTGTCAAAAAATAAAATTTATAAGTTAACACTTTACTATTTTACACTTGCATCTCTTCCAAGATTCAATTGTAGTATAGTATAGGGTTATGTCGAACCACAAGGAATTTCTTAATAGAACATTATTATAAATATGTTATATTACGAATAAATATTATTGAACATATTTTTGATTGGTTTTGTCCATGATATTCTAACAAGTAAATATAAACAACTAATATGCACAAATTCTATGAAAAATGTTTATAAAGTTATGTGTTATACTTTGGTTATTCCAAACATCAGTTCATTAAATTTCCCCCAGTCCCCGGACGAGAAAAATTGATTTTCAAACCTTGCAAAATATACTAAACAATAGAAAACTGCCACTCGACGAAATACATTGTCACCCCTTATTCCAGGTTCCGTAAACATTGATTAGCCTTGATTACAAGTTGCTTAAAATGGATGCTTTGATTTGGCAAATGAACTAAGGTGTATTCCTACTTTTTAGTTCATTTCAAGACTTCAAAAAGAAGCATTTTGGATCTTGAAATCAAGTTTTAGGTGATCAAGTTAAAACCACATTAAGCACTTTCTAAAGAATTTAAATTGCCAAAAGTAATAACTTGAATTTATTGAAATCAAAATATGACACAAATGACGAGGAGAAATAACCTTACACCATAATCCAAATCAATATGTAGGAGCATGAGTCATCTATCCAAAGATGAGATGCTTTTGATTCCAAATGAGGTTACAAAATCATGTTTATGCACGTCATTTGTCAACTGCATTCCCTTTGAATCTCTATGAAATAAAAGCCTAAGAATAGCCTAAGAACACTCTATAAAGAGAGATAACCAAAATGGTAAGAAGAAGAAGAAGAAGGATTTACAATGTTTACAATATGTAAAAGTGAAGGAATGGGTGTGCCTTTTATAGGAAAAGTTCGGGCCGCCTAGCCCCTCTTTCTGGCCGCTGAGCGCCCTGTCTGGCACACCCAATTAAAGAATTGAAATTGCCAAAGTGATAACTTAAACATGATTCAACATAATGAGACAAGAAATTCAAGAAATACTAGTGAGCCAAAAATTCAACTAAAATTTAGGAGCATTAGCCATCTTAGTCCAAGGATTTAAGATATTTTACCATGCACAAATTTAGGAGCATTAGCCATCTTGTATACTCTAAAGGCTTTTGGCTTTGATAGAAAATTCATTACTTGGATCAAAGTTATTGTTCATTATGCTAAATTGTCCTTCAATGTTAATGGTCAAATGGTTGGTTTCTTCAACTGCAAGAGGGGTGTTATACAAGGTGACCATTTATCCTCTCTTCTGTTTTGCTTGGTAGAGGATGTTCTTAGCAGAGGGATATCTAATCTTGTCTCTCAAGGCAGAATAAGAACCATTAGTGGCCCTAACAGGTTGTGCACCTCAAGTCATGTTCTTTATGCTGATGATATTCTCATTTTTTGGAAAGGCATGAAGTAGGATTTTCTTGCTCTTAAATCTCTGCTAAATGCCTATGCCCAAGCCTCTGGCCAGAACATCAATCCCTCTAAATGTAATTTCTATACAGTTAATGCTCTAGCTAGGAAAATTATTAGCATATCCAATAATTTGGGATTCAATGATAGATGTCTTCCTTTTATTTACTTGGGAGTTCCTCTTTTTAAAGGGAAGCCAAGGAAAATTCACGTTCAACAGATTGCTGATATGATCATTCTAAAATTGGCCAATTGGAAAGGTCTCTTCCTGTCAATCATGGGTAGAGTGGAGTTAGTGAAATCTTTAATTCAAAGCATGTTGGTGTATAGCTTCCATATATATAGTTGGCCATCACAACTCCTCAAATCTATGGACACTTTTATTGGGAACTGCATCTGGTCAGGGGATATAAATGAAAGGAAGTTGGTTACTGTGAAGAAGATATGGCTCCTGACCTTGGCACGATCTTGATGACAACACCAATATCACATAAAAGAAGAAAATGAAGAATACTTATGAAGACAAAGCTTCAAAAATTTAGAATCTAAGTCTTTAGGTACTTCTATCCTTATACTCTAAACTATACACTTAGTAGTAATGCTCAAAAGTATTTTAAAAGAAAATTGATAAACACAAGTATAAATGAAAACAATTTTCAAAATACTGTATAAACAAGTTACTAGATCTAAGTAACAGGTTACTATGACAAAGTAACATGTTACCAAAACTAAGTGACATGTTACATGAGTGAGAAATGAGTTATCCAACAACAATTGATCAGGGTAATCGATTACATAACACGACAAATAATTACCCAATTGGACAGAGTAGTTGGGTAATCAGTTACACCATTTGAGTAATCGATTACTTCCTGTGAAAATCAATTTCTCAGTTAAACAGACTAGTTGGGTAATCAATTACATCGATCAAGTAATCGATTACTGATATTTGTTACACTAGTTTTCATATTCAAACTACACAACTTTCAACTCAAACAAAAAGGTTTCATTCCAAACAATTCCTACCTTTTTGTAGAGGTATTCTGGTTGATTGGAAAGTCTATATAAAGGCATTGAAACTCATTTCATAAGAACACAACAAAGATATATATCACTTACACAATCTATACCTTTCTGAAATACTTGTTCTACAGTGGTGCAACTTGTTCATAACTTTCAGAACTTGTTTTCTAATGTTGCCTTAAGTGTTATAGCAAGTTATTCAAACCTTCTGAGCATTAGTATTAAAGTATACAAAGAGTTATTGGATTGCAAGATTTTATAACTTCTTTCACAAGGGTGTGATAAGAAAAGGGATAGAGTCACTTGGAAATGGTGTTTTCCAAAGAGTGATATAGGTATTTGATAGTGAGTAAGGTACAAGGAAATCTCGTGGTGAGAAATTATAATTGCTACTCTTAATATCTAGTGAAGAAATCTCTTGTGTTGCAAGAATACTGAACGTAGTCATCGGTGGACAAGAAAGTGAACCAATATAAAATCTATGTGTACTCTCTTCTCCATTATCTCCTTACATTTACTCGATTATTTTTATGTATAACTTTTCCGCTGCTATTAACTCTTGAAATTTGCAGAAAAATCTATCATAGTTTTAAACAATTAATTCACCCCCCTCTTAGTTGTCATCTCAGTCTTACAATTGGCACCAGAGCTTTTTTTGAGTAAATTATTCTCAAAATTGATCATGTTTCTAAGATGGCCGCAAGATCATTTCTAGGAGAAGGTTCCAACATCGATTGCCCTCCACGTTTTGTTGGAGAATGCTACGTCCTCTGGAAGATTAGAATGAGAATCTTTATATAGTCTTAAGATGTGGACTTTTGGAATCCAATTGAGGAAGGACCCTATGAACCCTTCACAGTTATCAATAGTGTGAGGGAAGTGGAGCCGAAATCCTCATGGAATGATGAAGACAAGAAGAAAGTACAATATGATCTAAAAACCAAAAATTTCGTCGCTTATGCACTTGGTATTGATCAATTCTTTAGAGCATCAAACTGAAAATCTATTAAAGAAATGTGGGATATTCTAGAGACTACACACGAAGGAATTGAGGAGGTCAAAAGGTTGAGACTCAACACTCTCTCCAAGGAAAACGAAATGTTTCGTATGAAGCCTGGAGAGAAAATATTTGTTTTGCAAAAGAGATTTACCCACCTTACAAATCATCTTATTGCACTTGGAAATTTTTTATCAAATAGTGACTTGAACTTAAAATTTCTAAGATCACTCACCAAAACATGGCAACCAGAAGTTACAACCATTTTTTAAAAGAAAAGTTTATCAAAAATATCCCTGACTGCTTTGTTTGGTAAATTGCAGGAACATGAAACAGAACTCAGTCAGCTTGAACAACATGAAGAGCAAGAAAAGTAGAAGAAGTTAAGCAAGTTCCTTAAAAGGAACAAAGGCACTAAAACTAAACAAATGAATAAATTTACCAAGAACAATGACGCCTCCACTTCAAACCAAAACTTCACATGTTTTGAATGTGGTAAATCTGGTCATATGAAAATGGACTGTCGAAACCTAAAAAGGAATGCCATCAAGGGCAAGAATGAAATGAGGACTGGACAAAGAGGCTACATAGCTTTGGAAGATAATAATACCAGTTATGCCTTTGAACCAGAAAATGAAGAACAAGCACATATCTCACTAATGGCATCTCATCACTCTGATGATGAAGAGGTAAATGAATCTAACATATTTTCTTCTTCTGAATTGCAACTTGCATTTAATGATTTACATGATGAATGTGTCAAACTGACTAAATTATTTTTAAAACAAATAAATGAGTGAGAAGTATTCAGAAATAAACCATCATATGAGTTCTGGTACATACATTGATACAAATGAAGCTGGAAAATGTATTGATATATCAAAGTATCGAGGTATGGTTGGATCCCTACTTTATTTAACTGCTAGTAGACCTAATATAATGTTTAGTATTTTTTTGTGTGCTCGATATCAATCTAAACCAAAAGAGTCACATTTAGTTGTTGTCAAAAGAATCATTAAATATCTAAAAGGCACAACTGATGTTGGATTATAGTATCCAAAAGGAAGTGTATGTGATTTGGTTGGATATTTAGATTCAGATTTTGCTGGATGCAAAACTGAGAGAAAACGTACAAGTGATACTTGTCATATATTAAGAAATGCACTAGTCTCATGGTCATGCAAAAAACAAGCATGTGTGGCTCTAAGTACTGCTGAGGCAGAATACATAGCGACAAGTAGTTATTGTGCCCAATTGATGTGGCTTAAGCAACAATTCCGAGATTATGGCTTTGACTTAGGCTGCATACCCCTCAAATGTGGCAATACTTTTGCTATAAATCTCACAAAGAATACAATAATGCATTCTAGAAACAAACACATAGATATAAGATATCACTTCCTTAGGGACCATGTCCAAAAGAAAGATATATCTGTAGAATTTGTTGATACTCATGACCAACTAGCATATATATTCACTAAACCATTCGAAAAAGAACTTTTCTATAAAATTAAACGTGAATTAGGCATACTTGATGAAGCTTAGTTGTCTTAAATACTTATTCTTGATTGTATGTTTGCTTCATTATGCTTATAATATCCCTACTTGTATTTAAAATTGCTTAAATCTTTTCAAAATTTTCAAATACATGGGTATGTAATCGATTACATATGTTCAGAAACAGATTACGAGGCATCAATATGCTAGAAAATTCAAAGTTCTGGGTTCAGTAACTGATTACAATATTGAGTAGAAGCTTCAATAATCGATTACCCTCTTGTGTAATCGATTACCTAAGGTATCTGTTTGAAATCTGGGAATTGTTTTATATTGAGTAACCGATATTTTTGGGATTTTCCAATTCCAACTTATATGCTTCGTTCTTGCATGTTTGATACTTTTTGTTGAGTGTGCCGATATTTTAAATTTATAGTCCACAATATGTTTGTCATAATGTCTCAATGAGAATTTCAAATTATCAAATAAATACTGAATATACAAAATATGTTTGATACTTTACATCTACACTTGAACTGGAACAATTAAATGGTTGCAACCCTTTTAATCCTTTTACTAAGATTCACCCTATAAGATATAGCGAGGAATGAATTTTATTGTTCTAGCAATATTCTGCAATGCATTTCTTCCTACACCAAACAATGAAGAAAACAAGTGAAGTGAAATTTTTAGTTATAAAACTAAAAATAGATCTTAGGAAGATGTTTGTCGATGAAAGGCTATTATATGAGAAATATTATAGCAGTGACAACTGTGTAAAAAATAGAGAGGAGATGTTGGATTTGAAAGAGTAGATGATGTGAAATTCAACTGAATTGAAAAAAAATACAAAAGAAAATATAAAACTAAAAACCAAATATGCACATGGTATTTCACACGTGAAATCCAACCAAAGAAACATACTTTGACTTTTTAATAAAAATAGAAAAAATATCTATTTGCATTTATGTTATACTTTATATTTATGTATTGCGAGTGACTCTAGTGAGAGCAACTCTCACATAAAAACTGTGAGAATAATATATCTGAGTCTTGCAACTAAATATTGATCATTATTCGTCACATGATCATTAAAAAAGTCATGTGCATGACCATTTATATAAGATTCAATAGTACATATTAATTGCTCTCATTTCTTACAATAGTGCATGTTAAAACATTAACTCCCTATATATATAGGGGTTTTACTAACATGAGTCAAGTTGTTCTCATGAAGGATCAATCTATTATTGTGTACCCAAATATTTGGACAAAAAAATCAGATTTTCCTTTGCTCACACTATTTCATTTCAAGGGTCTTTCAATCAATTTACGTTATTTTATTTATTTTTAAAAACATGTATTGTATTTTCTCTCCATCGCCCCATTTCTTAATTACTCAACTTATATTCTCAAATATTCAATTCCTTCCTCATAATATTGGTGAGTATCTTGAGTGATATTATTCAACAAGATTTTGTGGTGCTTTGAGTACCTTATATCTTCTGAACCAATGCCTTGCATTTGAAACATATGACATAATCTCTAAGACAAAGGTAAATTTCAAGTAGCAGGCCTTTCACTTTGTCATTAACATCAAAGAGCTACAAAAAAAGAAAAAAATATTTGTTGTGAATAATTATGTAGATACTAGAGGAAGAAGACATTCACTCACCTCTTATATTCCATGGCTATCCGTTATAGTTTCTACAAGAGGAAGAAGGCACATTATTTGAATAGAAAAACAATTATGGGGTAAGGTCATATAAAAGGAGATAGAAATTGTAATTTATATTTTTAAACTAAAATATTCAAATACCCTTAAAATAAAGTAATGTTAGCAGAGTAAAGTATGGTTTTTTTTGTCTAAATATTTGGTAAACAATGTTAACATAATCCTTCAAGAAAATAACTTGGATCATGTTATCAGACCCATATATATATAATTTGTCCTTTTTATATAAAGCCATAGATAAAAGACTATGTCGGTACGAGTTTTATATGTTCAATGGCTAGTCATGACAATGAGGCACATTTTCTCCACCGCACAATTTTTCGCAAGGATTTCTAAATTGATAATATCAAACATAAAAATATACCAATTATTTAACATAACAAATTAGATTCATAGTTTGTGCTTAAAATTATTATAAACAAAACGCATTTGGAGAAGACACACAAAATAAAGATAGTGGTATGCAACATAATAGAGGCTTCCTTTCCTCATAATTTCAGTAAATGCAAAAAAAAATAATCATGACTACAATATAAAACACTTCTAGTGTGTAAAATTATATGTCTTCGTTTTGTGATCAAAATAGATGGGAAGGATAACACCGACACCATAGTTCTATAAAAAATAAAGATATCAGAATATAAAAGGTGACAATATTGACAACATGGAAGAAGATGATACAATAGTCGCCCAAATATATCCTGGAGATTTCAGAGACATAATGAAAAATAAAAAAGTTAAGGAAAAGAAATAATAAGAGAGAATAAGGGCCATGATCGAAGACAAGTATTAAAAAGAGAAATAAGTTAACCAAAGAAACATAGTTTGAGATTTCAATAAAAATGAAAAAAATAGTTATTTGAATTTATGTTATACTTAATATTTATATATATAGGGAGTGACTCTAGTGAGAGCAACTATCACATAAAAATTGTGAGATTAATAAATATGAGTCGTACAACTAAATATGAATGATTGTTAATTATGTGGTCACTCAAAAAAGTCATGTGCATGACCATTGATTTAAGATTTAATGGTGCATACGAAATGCTAGCATTTCCTACAATTGTGCATGTTCTCATGTCAATTCCCTATATATATACATGGGATGTATCTCAATTCATATGAGAGTGAGAGTGGTAATTTTTTGCCTTCCAATTAAAAATCAAAAGTTAAGATTAGATTACTAAATTTTAATCATCCATGTGGCTCTCTTCAAGTCCAAATGAATTTACATTATATGTTCTTCCAACTTCAAGTACACAACCAACTAAAATTGTTTCAGTTCATATTCTTCACTCTTCTAACACGCTTTGAGTATGTTTTTTATTATGCTACTAATTGGTTGCAAAATTATAACTTTAAAGTAATAGCCAACAGAAGTAAAATTGGGGTAAAACTGTTTTTAGTTTTCTCATGATTCCTACTTCTTACTACCTAAAAGCTTATATTCCAATTACTCGTTCATGAGGTTTTAAGTTTCATAATCTAATGTATTTGTGTGGTTTTTCAATTCCAACTTTTATGTTTGCATCTTGCTTCTTTGATTCTTTTGGTTTAGTTTTCTGATATTTTAAATTTTTAGTCCATAATATGTTTGTCATAATGTCTCAAAGAGAATTAAAAATTATCATATAAATACTGAAAATATAAAATATGTTCGATACTTCATATCTACACTCGAACTGCAACAATTAAATGGTAGTAGCCCTTTTATTACGTTTATTAAGATTCTGCCTCTCGAATATAGAGAGGAATGAATTCTATTTCTATAGCAATGTTCTGCAATGCATTTCTTGCTATACGAAAAAAATGAAGAAAAAAAGTAAAAAGAATGTTTTAGTCATAAAACTAAAAATAGATCTTAGGCATATGTTTTTCGAAGAAGGCCAATTACAAGATAAAGCGGGGGTAACTGTGTAGAAAATAGTGAGGAGACGTTGGATTTGAAACAGTAGATGATGAGAAATTCATTTGTAATTGGAGAGACACACATTTGTAATCTAATCTCAACTTTTGATTTAATTCTAATGGATAAGAATTATTCCTGTTACTCTCATTTAGGTGGGATGATAACAATAAACATAGAAAGGAACAAATACAAAAATAATTATAAAACAAACAACCAAATATGCACATGGTATCTCAGACGTGGTATCCAAACAAAGGATCATAGTTTGACTTTTAAATAAAAATGAAATAAATATTTATTTGCATTTATGTTATACTAAATATTTTTACATATATATAGAGTGACTCTAGTGAGAACAACTCTCACATAAAAATGTGAGAAGAATAAATTTGAATCTTAGAACTAAACATGGATGATTATTAGTCTTATGGTCACTTAAAAATGTCATGTGCATGACCATTCATATAAGATTCAATGAACATATTAATTACTCACATTTCTTATAGTAGCACACGTTCTAACATTAGTTCCATATATATATATATATATATAGATATATGGGATGTATCTCAACTTATATGAGAGTGAGTGTGATAATTCTCAGCCCTCCAATTAAAAATCAAAGGTTGAGAATATATTACAAATTTTAACCTCATGTGCCTCTCTTTAAGTCCAAATGAATTTCAGATCATATGTTCTTCCATGTCCTAATACACAACCAACTAAAAATGTTTCAATTCATGCTCTTCTCTCATCTAACACGTTTTGAGTATCATTTTCATTATGAGACTAATTGGTTGTATAATTATAATTTTATAGTAATATCCAAGAGAACTAAAATTGGGGGAATTGTTTTATAATTTTCTCATGTTTCCTGCTACTTACTACCTAAAAGCATATGTTCAAATTACTCTTTTAGGAGATTGTAAGTTTCTTAATCTAACGTATTTGTGGAGATTCAAATTCTAATTTTTATGTTTTGTTCTTGCTTGTTTGATGTTATTCGTTGAGTTTTCCGATATTTTAAATTTCTAGTCCACAATATGTTTGTCATAATGTCTCAATGAGAATTGAATATTATCATATAAATATTGAGTATATAAAATATGTTTGATACTTGACATCTACCCTTGAAATGTAACAATTAAATGATAGTTTCCATTTTAATCCTTTTATTAAGATTTTGCCTATAAGATATAGAGAGGAATGAATTTTATTGTTGTAGCCATGTTCTGCAATGCATTTCTTGCTGTACCAAATAATGAAGAAAACAAGTGAAAATAAAGTTTTAGTCATAAAAGTAATAATATATCTTAGAAAGATGTTTGTCGATGAAAGCCTATTCTAAGAGAAATATTAGAGGGGTGACAATTGTGATGAAAATACAGAGGAGATGTTGGATTTGAAAGAGAAGATGATGTGAAATTCATTTAGACATGGACACATACTCATTAGTAATCTAATCCCAACTTTTGAGTTTATTCTAATGGATAGGAATTATTTCTCTTACTATCATATAGGTAGGGTCATAACAATGACCTGAATGGAAAAAAAATACAAAAGGAAATATAAAACGAACAACCAAATATACACATGGTATCTCACACGTGGAATCCAACCAAAGAAACATTGTTTCACTTTTTAATAAAAATGGAAAAAATATTTATTTGCATTTATGTTATACTTTATATTTATATATAGGGAGTGACTCTAGTCAAAACAATTCTCACATGAAAACTATGTGAATAATAAATCTAAGTCTTGCAACTAAACACATATCATTATTCTTCACATGATCATTAAAAAAAATCATGTGCATGACCATTTATATAACATTCACTAGTACATATTAATTGTCTCATTTCTTTAAATTGTGAATGTTCTCATATTAGCTCCCTATATATATAGAGGTTTACTAACATAAGTCAAATTGTTTTCATGAAGGATCATATTAGTATTGTGTACCTAATATTTGGACAAAAGAATCAGATATTCCTTTGCTCACACTATTGCATTTCAAGTGTATTTCAATTAATTTACGTTATTTTGTTTATTTTTAAAAATATGTATTGTATTTTCTCTCTATGGTCCCACTCCTTAATTACTCAACTTATCTCCTCAAATCATATTCACCTGCTTCCTCATATATCTGGTGATATCTTGAGTGATATTTTTCAACAAACTTTTGTGGTGCTTTGAGTGCCTTATATCTTCTAAACCAATGCCTTGCATTTGAAACATATGAGATAATCACTAAGACATAGGTAAATTTGAAGAAGCAGGCCTTTCACTTTGTCATTAACATCAAAGAGCTACAAAAAAAATATTTGTTGTGAATAATTATGTAGATACTAGATTTAGAAGACATTCACTCACCTCTTATCTTCCATGGCTATCCCTTACAATTTCTACTACAGGAAGAAGACACATTATTTGAATACAAAAAAAATTATGAGGTAAGGTCATATAAAAGGAGAGAGAAAATGTAATAAATGTTATTAAACTAAAATATTGAAATACCCTTGAAATAAAGTAATGTTAGCAAAGTAAAGTATGGTTTTTTGGTCTAAATATTTGGTAAAGAATGTTACCATGATCCTTCAAGAAAATAACTAGGATCATGTTAGCAGACCCATATTTTTTTTAAGCAAATGTGCTTGAGCACACAAAATATTAGAAAAAGAAGACCATACAAAGCATATTACAACTTCCTAAATCCATAGTTAGGAAGGCCTAACAAATTTTTATTGTACTCATTAATGATGAAACTAGGAATAGAATTCCATGTTGAACTAGTTCTAGATTTAGCTGCAAAAGAGGTCAATTTGGCGGCACAAGAGTTACCATGATTTTTGTGCAACTATACCAATCATTTTGGAGCTTCCAACCGAGTCAACTTCCAACTGCTTTCGAAGGAGGCTTTGAATTACCGTTGAAAATCTGCATCACCAAAACTGAGTCAACTTCCAACCAAAGTTGTAACCACCCTTTCTTGTAGGCCGTTTTGATTGCTTTAATTGCCGAATGAAGTTCTGCATGGAGAGCATTCTGAATGTTCAAGTAGGAACCAAATCCATGAAGAAAAACCCCATCGTGATCTCTAAAAATACCACCCATCCAGCATGACCAGGGCAACCCAAAGCAGCACCATCTGTGTTCACCTTAATCATACCATGTGATGGGACCTTCCAAATCACTTTTGTGATCTTAGGAGCATAGTTACAATTGATAGTGATTTTGAACTGCTTTAGAATGATGAGTTCTTTGAGAGATGGATTACCTGAGATTATAGAATAGTTCCCAGAGATAGATGTGTCCCTTGTTATCCTAGAAATTGCACTATTGAGAGAGACATCTTTGTCCTGAAATCTGTTTTGATTCCTACAGAACCAGATTATTGAGATTATGTGGAGAACACAACTGAAAAGAAGTTGTTGAGGTTGTTTGCTGAATTGGTTCCTACAGGATAGAATCAAGTCTTTAATGGAAATTAAGTTCAGCTTGATTGAGAAGATCCACATAAGCCAATTCCATAGCTTAATAGCAAAGTTTTAGTTTAGGAAGATATGATCTGAGTCTTCTATAGCATGCTTACAAAAATTGCATCTCAAGGTTAAGACACGGCCTCTCCTTGGCAAGTTGGAATCTGAGGGCATTTTCCCATGAATAATTCTCCATGTTATGAAGGAGTGTGAAGGAGGGATCACCTGAGACCAAACATGTTTACCCCATAAGAAATGATTGGAAGAATTAGAGACAAATTTATAAGCTGCCTTTAAAGAGAGCATGCCATCTTCTGAATGCTTCCACGCTAGCTTGTCCAATCCATTAGATCTAGAAGTATTGGCCATGGATAATACTACCTCATGGAATAGTTTGTGTAAGGAACCAGGAATAACCCATTTAGAGTTCATGGTGAAGTCTACCACAGATGCTAAAAGAGAGTTGTTGATATTCAAGGGAATTCCTAGAGTGTTAACAAGAGGTTCCCCTATCCAATTGTCCCTCGAAAAGTTTATTTGTTGCCCATCCCCAACTAACCAAATAGAGTTCATTGTTGTAATTGACTAGTTTTCTTTAATGCCATGCCATATAGAGGACTTAAAATACCAAGTTGAAGATTCCTTGGATTGAAAAAATCTATCCCTATAGAAGACAACCCAATCATGACTATCACATCTCATATTCCAAGCCAGATTCAGCAAGGCTGCTTTATTCAGCATTTTAAGAGATCTCAGCCCCAACCCTCCTTCATTAACAGGGGTGCAAACTTTGTTCCAGGCCATTGTGACAATCTTTTTAATGCAAATGTCCCCAGATCAAATGAAATTTCTAATGCCTTTGTCCACACAATCAAGCAAAGAAGTAGGCCACTTGTAGATATGAAAGCTATTAACAAGCATGCTGTGAATAATTGATCTAACCAATTCAACTCTACCCATTATTGATAAAGATGATCCCTTCCCAGTTACCAACTTAGCAAGAATTCTATCTGCAATTCGTTGGAGGTGAATTCTCCTAGGCTTACCCTTGAACAGAGGGACCCCTAGGTAGTTGAAAGGAAGGGAGCCCCTGGTAAAGCCCAAGATAGAAGATAGAGAACCAATCTTCCTAAAAGTTGCATTTGTGATATAGAATCTGCATTTCTGAATATTGATTTGTTGACCCGAAGCTTGGGCATAATCCATAACAAGCTTCTTAAGTCAGAGCAACTCTCTTTTAATGCCTTTGCAAAAGATGAGGATGTCATCTGCATAGAGAACATGACTAGGAGTTTGCTTTTTATTAGGACCACAAATTGTGTTGATATTCCTGTCGCTGACCAACTTCAGAATACCCCTACTTACATCCTCAACAAGACAAAATAACAAGGGAGAGAGAGGGTTTCACCTTGTCTTACCCCCCTTTTACACTTGAAGAAACCAACACTATTTCCATTGACATTAATTGAGAGTTTTGCATATTGCAGAATAACCTTGATCCATTGGATGAACTTGTAGTTAAAGCCAAAAATATGAAGAGTGTCAAGCAGGAAAGTCCAATCGATAGTGTCAAAAGCGTTCTTGATATCAAGTTTAATAGCCAAATTGCTCCAAAAATTCTTATGATCCATCATATTGATTGCTTCGGAAGCAAGACAGATGCAATCCTTAATCTGTCTATCCTTTATGAAACCTCGCTGTTGATTAGATAAAATTTTAGGAGCAATTGTATCTAATCTATTAGATAATACCTTAGTGATGATTTTGAATTGAAAGTTTGCAAGTGCAATAGGTCTACAGTCTTCTACTCTATCAGCACCCTGAACTTTTTGAATAAGAATCGCAGAGTTTGAGTTGAGGTTTGGCATCAACCAACCCTACTTGAAAATTTGCATAACAACATGGCACACCTCAGTTTTAATTATGTCCCAAATTTTTTGGAAGAAGCAGCCAGAGAATCCATCTGGACTAGGGGCAGCCTCCCCATTAAGAGCAAACACTGCATCTTTAATTTCAGTGATTGAAGGCAATTGAGTCAACATTGAGTTACCTTCATCAGTAACCAATCTAGGAATTACATCCTGAATGACAGAGTTTGGAGCAGTGATATTAGGAGAAGCAAATAGATTGGTGTAATAGTCAAGCACATGGTTTGCAATATCATCGTGGTTTGTTAAAACAGA
This sequence comes from Lupinus angustifolius, assembly GCF_001865875.1. Classification (NCBI taxonomy): domain Eukaryota; kingdom Viridiplantae; phylum Streptophyta; class Magnoliopsida; order Fabales; family Fabaceae; genus Lupinus; species Lupinus angustifolius. The sequence goes on along the minus strand of NW_017727839.1, from coordinate 152,649 downwards.
GTCACCATACTTCAGCATAGATAAAGACTTGGTGCCTTGTTTGATCTTAGTTACTCTATGAAAGAAACTAGTGTTTTTATCACTCATGATGTACCAATTTATCTTTGCTTTTTCCTTCCAGAAAGATTCTTCCACAACAAGAGCATTCATTAGCTCAGTTTGGGCCAGGTCTTCCTGCTCCAAGAGACTAATGTCAGGACCTTGGTCATTAATGCAATTCTGAATAACATCCACATTGGCCTTAGCAGAGTTGACTCTTTGGTGAATATTGCCAAAAACATTGTGATTCCAATCTTTGAGCTCTTTTTTCAGATTTCTAAGCTTTTGAGATAGAATAAACATAGGACAACCCACCACCTCTATTCTCCAAACATCAGCAACTAATCTTCTACAATCGGAATTGAGCAACCACATTTTATGGAATTTAAAAGGAGAGTGCCTAGGGTGCACTTGAGAATTTGCAAAAAGCAACAAAGGGTGGTGGTCAGAAGCAACTCTGGGCAAAGTGCAACAGGTAGAGTGATTCAAAGCATTAATCCAATCTTCATTGAACAAGGCTCTATCAAGCCTTTTTTCAGTAGTATCACTACCAATTCTCCTATTAGACCGGGTAAGTTGAGCACCCGAGGTTAGAAGATTGTTGAGACCTACTGTAACACCCCGGAAAATACTTCTCAAAAACATTGCGGAAAAATGGGTAATTTTTTTTTTGAATAAAGAGACTGTATAAAATCGTTTCCTTTTTAAAACCTTCCTTTTCCGGGACATCACTTTAAGTAACTCAAATGCGGAAAATCAACTTATCGTTATCGAATGATAACTTAACCTGATTCACAATTTCCTAAATAACACAATGCGTATAAACGGTTAAGTCATCTTTAGTTCATACAAACTAAATCAACAAAGGCGGAAACTACATCGCCACTAACATATACAAAATCCAAAGAAAAAGGGCGAAAATATTAATCATCACCAACAGACACTAAACAAAGACATGAACAAACTGA
>NW_017727839.1:151262-151542 GCF_001865875.1 Lupinus angustifolius | reverse complement strand
ATAACCACAAGTAATAATATGTGCATAATGTTAATGATGCATGATGTTTATAACTCAATGTGGGAATCCACTACCACAAATGAAATATATGCATGCTATGTCATGATCATCCACCTTACACCAATATCCTCCCAATAACCTAGTCGGAAACAAATCAAGAGTACAGGTCCCATACCAAGCCACTTTGTACATACCCGAAATAACATATCCTGGCAAGGAATTAAAAATAGATCGATCGGTTCCCTCAGGAACAGTCCTACCTGGACCTAGGTCGTACAAA
>NW_017727839.1:150244-151162 GCF_001865875.1 Lupinus angustifolius | reverse complement strand
GTTCGGCCCACCTTAAGTCATCTCCCTCAGGAATGCTTCTTGTGGGTCCCGATCTTACGTTAACACGTAATACAAAGGAAATACATCCCACCACTACGACCATCGCTGAATACCCTGGACGGTCCCAGACCAAGCCTCTTACGGTCAGCCGATCTCGCTACGTGGTATCCTGGGTTCCTTTCTGGGCAGTGCCCCAATTCACATCATAACTCATAGGGTAACTTCCCTACCACTACGACCATCACTGAATCACCCTGGACAGTCCCAGACCAAGCCACTTACGGTCAGACACATATCCTTTTATGGGCATCGCCCTAAATCATACATCCTTCTCGGAATACTTTCTTTAAAATTAATTACAGAGTTTGACTATTTAATTCCAACACCTTGGATACTTTGCTTTTTATTTCCAATTACGGTGTTATACCAAAATAGTTTTTATATCACATACACATACTATGGTTATTACATCTTCAACCAATCAATCCAAATAGTCAAACACAATTCCTATCTCTCGCCCAAGCGGGGACTAGTCGCCCAAGCGACAATTCATCTTTAAATCCTAAATCAACTAGAGCTTTCCTCGCCTAGGCGAAGGTATTATCGCCTAAGCAAGAGAGTTTTAGAAACTCCTTAAGTTCTGGAATTTTTTTATTTTATTTTATTTTATTTTTTTTTGCCCAATCGGGTTTTTGCTTGCCCGGGCGGACTTTCGGTCGCCCGGGCTCGCCCCAGCAACGCCCTGGTCGCCCAGACTACTGGGATTTGGACAGAATGCTAATTTTTGCCATTTTCAACAACCAAGACACATTTAAACATGGTTTTTCAACCACCTGCACTCAGAAAATTTTCCAACAACATTCATATACAATATTCAACACATTTCATCAACAATCATGTATATTCAAAAGCATTCAA
>NW_017727839.1:134357-150144 GCF_001865875.1 Lupinus angustifolius | reverse complement strand
ATGAAGAGAGATTTACCTTCTCTTTGAAAATGCCAAAGTGAGTGAGTGAAGTGTGAAGTGTGAGGGTTTAAGGAGAGAGGGAAATCAGATTTTCCCTAGGCAATAATGACAAAATCTCCTAGGGTGGCTAATGATGCTTAGGAGATATGGTGAAAGTGATGGGAGATTTGCTTTATGGAAGTCAACTCTCGCTTCCCAATGCAAAATGATCACCTTGTGGAAACGTGCAATAAACATGCCCGAGCATTATCGGCCAATACTCGATCGGTATTATAAATCGCCCGATCCTAATATTCGATTAGAATTTCGGATTTCGGCATTCCGAGTGAAAAATATTTAGAAAGTAGGTATGGGTGAATTCAGGGTCTATATTGACTCAAAATTAAATTACGAATCCAACGGCGCGATCGGAATTCGATTCCAAGTTACGGAACTCAAAAAGACACTTTTTGAGCCGTACCGGGCGGATTCGGCCCCGACAGTGGTCCAGAACCGACTATCTCCAAAAATTACCAATATTTACCACAAAATCGGAAATAAAATTTCAAGAATAAAACTCAACTAGAGTTTCGTCTAATTCTTTACCGATAATTCCCAGAAATTCATTTTCGAATATATAATTAATGAAAATATTAGTAAAATCTTATAATTCAAACTCGTAAAATTCGTGGTGTTACACCTACATTGTGTATGAAGGCCTGGAATTCAGTAGAAGGGACTCTAGCCGACAGTCTCAAACTCCTACATTCATTAGCACCTAAGACCACATTGTAGTCTCCTATACAACACCAAGGCCCATGATTATCGGAGATGACATTTTGGACGTCAAACCAGAGAGACCTACGAAGAAGATAGTTTGTCTGGGCATAAACAACACAAAGATACAAGACCTTCTTGTTTACCAACACTAATAAAGCAATGTGTTGGTCAGCATTCATTAACCCATAAGGAGCTAAGTCCGGGTTACAAAGACCCCATAAGGAAGGGAGGTGGTCACCTCTATCATTCACAACAAAAAGCTTAAGCTTTAACTCATTCCAATACCTGTATGTCACCTTTTCATGATGGATTTTAGGCTCAGCAAGGAAAACAAAATCAGGCTTATTTGACACGCAAATATTTGTAAGATAGATCTTAGTTTTATGATTCCCAAATCCCCTGCAATTCCAAAACATGATTTTCATTGGGCAATGTTTAGGTAACCACCCCTTCGGGTATTATAAATCCTCATGGATTTGCCACTTTTCCACAACTTTTTCCTTTGAGATTTACTCATGACTGATTTGAATTCCTCCTCTCCCTCTAGAGAGGCATTGTCATCTGCCTAGAGCCTTCCCACTAACCTCATATCATCATAGGCAGCATTGTTTTCCAAATTGGCAGTTTCTTGCACAATCAAATTAGCATTTGGAAAATCATCAGAGTCAATTATTTATGATTCCACCTCCCCTGTGACTGAGTTTAAGTCCTCATCTGAATAATGTTCTTGGATTGCAGGGTTCAATACCAAATTCTCCAGCTCATGAATGTTTTCTTCTCCTCTATCAATCTCCAGGTTGATGACTAAGTCATTTATTTGTCTATATTTAAGAGCGTTAACAGTTGTGTTGTTTTCATGTGTCTCTACCACTCTATGTATATTATAAGGCAGGGGAGACTTTTTGGCCTTATATTTTCGGACATCTTCAACATGAAGCTGGTCTGAATTTAAGACTTTCTAACCTTTTCCCTTATGCCTTGTTGTTTCATCAATAGCATATTTCTTTGCCATCCTACGACATTGAGACACTAGATGACCAATTGCACTACACTATTGACCAATTGTGGAAATTTTCGGTACGTTTTCATACTCAATACCAACAAAAAAGGCAAATCCTTCTCTTTCAACCAATATTTGTTATGGTAGATCCGCTTTGAGGTTAATCTCCACTAGCACTTTGGCAAAATGACCAAAAGATCTATTACCTGTTGCACCGTCCATGGAGATGGGAGTTCCAATGCCTCCAACAATGGAGAATATTATTCTTGGACTCCAATATTCTTAGGGCAAACCAAGAATCCTGATCCATGTTTGAGAATGAGTTTGCATTTGAAGGTTTGGATTAAAATCTGGAGTCCAAAATAAACAATAAACAAGTTAAGGAAAATAAATAATAAGAAAGAATAAGGGTCATGATCGAAGACTAGTATTAAAAAGAGAAATAGGTTAATCAACTACATGACATTTGAACTGCGTTGGTTGACATATCTATGAAAGAAGCTTCACTCTGAGTGTTTTGTGCGATTATTGGGGTGGAGGTGAATGATATGAAACATATTACTTATAATAATATATGTTTTACTAATTTAATATTATAATACACATATCATTAATATATTATTATAATGATACTAGGGGAAGGGACTTCAGGGTCAGGGAGAAGTCCATATCCTCAAATTATGTCCGGATTGCTTTTTTCACCATCTTTGTTTTAGAGTGGTAGAATCTCTAGCCATGGGCCCAATACGAAACAATATCAAAGGATCCTTTGGTATGAATGTAAATTACCATACTTATGGATGACTAATTTGTATACCCAAATAAATTAATATGAAATTAAAGAATAATCCTAAAAATGAAGCTACAATAAATTATTCATATTTTGAAGAGATCCATGCGAGACTATATTCACTTTATTCTTGATTTGAATTTTCAACAATAAATAGTGGTGAGATTTACCGTTAGGAATGTTTGTCAAGTTTAACATTGCTTTTAATTCTTCATTTTATTCCTTAAAAGTTAATAAAACTATATACTTAAGAAATAAAAAATAAAAAATATTTTTTCTAAATCGTAAGAAAAACTTGTTCGAGTATACTAATTATAAAATACACGGAGTTTGTGAACTATGTTATGAGAGAGTGCTGGCAACCGGAGACATTAAAAGAGAGTGATAACAACCAGCAAGGTCCGTTAGAGAAGGTGGTGTAGCCGTCAAATAGCATGTTGTGAACTAGGTTATGAGATTTTTGGATTCAACACATAAAAGATGAAGGAAAGAAACAATATAACATATTAAGTATTTTTAGTATTAAAATAATAAAATGATAAGCTGATTTTAAGACGGGAGATTGTCTTGGTTCAGTAGATGTTGAAGATGATGTTGTTTTGGTAGAATAGTGAAGGGGAAGATGAAATGAAATGTTTTTAATAATTAAAATAATATTACAATGATGTGTATTTTTAAACTATGTGGCCCAATATTATTGGTGAGGATAGAGTTTGGAATAGAGTATTAGGACATGTGATCATTATCCTAAAAAATAAATGTCCATCAATTAAAATTAATAGTTCATAAAGGAATAGTTTTAATATTAATGATGTAATAAATGAATAGTTAAATACTTGTTAGGGTGAAAAAAAATATAACAGAAAAAATCTTAGTTCAATGAATCATGTATTATAAATAAAATATATAGTCTATACATTATTTCTTATTTATATATATTTTAATAGACAGTCAAAATTAACATATCAATATAAATAATGTATTTATAATATAAAAATTATAATATTGATATATATATTAACTATTTATCATATATCTATTACATCCTTGATAGACAGACATGATAGATGGTTTGATATACATGATATATGGAAGAATAAAAAATATATTCCCTGAATGTGTAAGAGATTTTTATATTGTTAATGTATCATCCACTGTTCAGTTTTTATCATCACTGTCTATTTAAATAAAAATAATACAAATAAATTGTAGGTAATACATTAATTAAGTATAAATTTTTAACAGTCAATACATATATATTACACTCTATATGGAAACTTACTTAACATAACATATTTGCTTGCTCTTGATTATAAAACGTTGACCCAATGAAGCATGGTTTGTCAAATAATTTTAGAATTAGGTACAATGAGTCATGTTTTGCTCATATGTATTAGTCATGTATATTTTGAGAAAATAACACATGTACCAATAACGTATAAGTTTTATACAGTGTCAATGTATTAATAAACCATAGTATATGAAATAATGTTATTTTTTCTACAATGAATGATGATTTTTCAGATGTATGACCATCGATATTTTGAGAAAAAAATATATCAACTGACAATGTATGAATTTGATATATTATCAATGTATCATCTATCATTTATGTTAAATCATTATTGACATTTGAAAAAAGTAATACAAATTAATGATAGATGATATAATAAATGTTTATAAATATTTAAACTTAAAATACATAGATCTTATGCTCCTATATTTAATATTTTAAAATTTATTAAAGAGAGAAATGAGAATATCAAAAATTTAATTCTTTTCTTTATGTGTAATATGTGTAGATAAATTTAAGAGAAAAGTTCCTAAAAACCTCATATACTTTATTTCTTTTGCAAATAATTACCATAATTTATTTTTATTTTTTATTATACTTTAAATTTTAAATGTTGGTGAAATTGATATGTACATAAATATAATGTTAAATTATTAATATGTTATAAATGAAACCGCTACCAGTAAGCTAATAAGTCATAACATTATTAGTAAACCCATCATTACAATAGGGCAAATTAGCCAACATCAATCACATAGAGAAATTGACATTAAAATACAAAACTGTCTGAGAATAAAAGAGTAAGTAAGTTTTAGAGTTAAAATAGGACAATATATAGTAATATTGATATATAACAAATTAAAATTAAATCATAATAATATGACAATGGAGATTAAAACAAAATGCATTGTGAAAACTTTAACGGCTAATAATTTAACATTATCTTTATAGATAGATCATTTTCATTAACAATTAAAGTTTAATGAGTAATTACGAAGAAAAAGTAGTTAATAAAAGTTACTTGCTAAACACTTAAAAAGTTTTGCACTTTTGCCTAAATTCTATTAGATATATTAATATTACCATTAGGCACCAAAATCATTATAGACTAAAAATTTAACTGGATAATCCATGGAATAAAGTTCTGAATAGAGGAATGATTTTATTTATATATTAACATTAACCTTTGTTCCTCCTCCAATGGAAGAGAATGGTAATATTTTGTATATCTATAGTTGAGGATCATAACTCCTTATTTATAAGAATTGTTTGTTCTGTTGTTTAAAGTGATATCATTTTGAAATCAAACTCTTTCATGTAAAATAATGTAGTTTTGAATTTACAATCTTTTATTATTAGTCACATTTTTCTTGTTATTAATTTTGTCCACCATACAAATAGAAATAAGACATTCAATATATATGCAATAACTTTCATGAAATAATTTTGATAACCACAAACCTTATTTAAATTAGGTCACTTTAATATTGTAAATAAAGATAATGATGATAACACATTTAAACATTACATTTGTGACGTAAAATTTCAAATCATATGTCCCTATTAAGGTTTAATTTAAAATGTGAGGTAGACAACAAAATAAATATAACACATGGGATCTATTCTATATATTTAGTGCATTTTATAGGTGGAACATAATGTTAAAAAGGCATTACATTTTGATTTTAAACCCTTTTATCAGTGTAATATTTTTTTTCATGCGATTCTATGATGGTCACATACCAAATACCATACCTTACCAAGGGTTCATTTTATAAACTATAAAAATGTTAAAATTTAATTTTTGATTTTTCCTTTTAAAGTTAATCTCATTCTTTGAAGGATCCAAATTCATGTTTATACCAATATGTCCTTATTCCTAAATATTCCTTATCCCATGTGCTTAGTTCTAACATTTGTTTTCCTACTATGTTGTTCTAATTCATTGACAGATGATGATTTCTTCTAACTTCTTTTCTTTTTGGGACTATCGACTTGAGCCCAACATGTCATTAAAGTATGACATGCTCAAATTAATTTCAGAGAGCCCTTTTCATTTTCTCCGCATTTTCTTTTTAAGAACCTTGGTAGGTCAATAATAAAATAAAATAAAATAAAAAATAGAGATAAAAGAAATTTTGACTGTAGATGTGACTTGAAAGAGAATAAAAACTAATAATTGCATCAATTAAAATTAATATTTTATAAATGAATAGTTTTATTATTGAGAAAATATGGGTTGAAGGCAACCTCAGCACATCACATTTGTCGACACTCGATCATAGTTTGACAAATAATTAAATTGTGTGTTCCACTATAGTAACTCAGGTTTTTTTCCCTCTTTCTCTATCCCTCTTGTCTTTCTTTTTCATCTCTCCTGGTCTCCTATTTAATGAGTTGGTATAGTGGAACCCACAATTTAATGATTTGTCAAATTATGATTAGGTGCATGCAAATATGATGAGTTAAGGTTGTCTTCCACCAAACTTTTATCTTTATTATTAATGATGCAATGAGGATTACTTCTTGCTTGTTTGACGTTTATGGTTGAGTTTTCAAATATTTGAGGGGATTTCCAATTCCAACTTCTATAATAGCTTCTTGCTTGTTTGACGCTTTGAGTTGAGTTTTTTGATATCTTAAATTTGTAGTCCACAATATGTTTATCATTATATCTCAATGAGAATTGAAAATTATCATATAAATACTGAATATACAAAATATATGTGATACTTCATATCTACACTTGAACTGCAAGAATTAAATGGTAGAATCCCTTTTAATCCTTTTATTATGATTCAACATATAAGATATAAATACCAATGAATTTTATTACTATAGCAATATTTTGCAATACATTTCTTGCTACACGACAAATATGAAGAAAATAAGTGAAAAGAAAGTTTTAGTCATAAAACTAAATTATATCCTAGGAAGATGTTTTTCCATGAAAGCTAATTACAGGAGAAATATTAGATCGAGACAACCGTGTAGATGATGAAAAATTCAATTGGACTTGGAGAGACACACCTTTGTAATCTAATCTCAAATTTTTATTTATTCAGATGGATAGGAATTATTCCTCGTACTCTCATATAGGTGGGGCAATAACAATAAACATAGATTGGAAAAAATACAAAATGAAATATAAAACGAGCAACCAAATAAGCATATGGTATCTCACATTGTATCCAACAAAAGAAACATAGTTTGAGATTTTAATAAAAATGAAAAAAATATTTATTTACTTTTATGTTATACTTTATATTTATATATAGGGAGTGACCCTAGTAAGAGTTACTCTGACATAAAAATTGTAAGAATAATAAATCAGAGTCTTGCAACAAAACACATATCATTATTTGTCATATGATCATAAAAAAAAGTCATGTGCATGACCATTTATATAAGATTCAAAGATACATATTAACTGCTTTCATTTCTTTCAATAGTGCATGTTCTCACATTATCTCCCTATATATATAGGGGTTTACTAACATGAGTCAAGTTATTTTCATGAAAGATCATGTTAGCATTGTGTGCCCAAATATTTGGACAAAAAATCAGATTTTCCTTTGCTCACACTATTTCATTTCAAGGGTATTTCAATCAATTTACAATATTTTACTTTTAAAAACATGTATTGTATTTTCTCTCTATGACCCCACTCCTTAATTACTAACTTATCTCCTCAAATCATATTCACCTCCTTCCTCATATAAGTGGTGAGTATCTTGAGTGATATTATTCAACAAGCTTTCGTGGTGCTTTGAGTGCATTATATCTTCTCAACCAATGCCTTGCATTTGAAACATATGACATAATCTCTAAGACATAGGTAAATTTGAAGAAGAAAGCCTTTCACTTTGTCATTAATATCAATGAGCTACAAAAAAATAGAAAATTTATTTGATGTGAATAATTATGTAGATACTAGATGAAGAAGACATTCACTCACCTCTTATCTCTCGTGGATATCCGTTAAGGTTGCTACTAGAGGAAGTAGACACATTATTTGAATAGAAAAGCAATTATGAGGTAAGGTCATATAAAAGGAGAGAGAAAATGTAATAAATGTTTTTAAAATAAAATACTGAAATACCCTTGAAATAAAATAATGTTAGCAAAGTAAAGTATGGTTTTTTGGTCTAAATATTTGGTACACAATGTTAACACTATCTGTCAAGAAAATAACTTGTCTTATGTTAGCACCCCTATATATATATACATATATAATTTTTCCTTTTTATACAAAGCCAGAGGTAAAAGACTAAGTCAGTACGAGTTTTATATATTCAACGGCTAGTGATGACAATGAGGTACATTTTCTCCACCCCACAAATTTTCTCAGGGATTCCTAAATTGATAATATCAAAATTAAAAACACACCAATATTTAAAATAAATAATAATAGATATATAGTTTGTGCTTAAAATTATTATAAACCAAATACATTTGTAGCAGACACACAAAATGAAGATAGTGGTATGTAAAAGTATATGTCTTGGTTTTGCGAACAAAATAGATCGGAAGGATAACATCATCAACATAGTTTTATAAAAAAAATTAAGATATTAGAATATAAAACGTGACAATATGGACAACATGGAAGAAGCTGATCTAATAGTCGCCCAAGTATAGGCTGGAGATTTCAGTGACATAATGAAAAATAAACAAGCAAAGGAAAATAAATAATAAGAAAGAATAAGGGCCATGATCGAAGACAAGTATTAAAAAGAGAAATAGGTTAATCAACATCATAACACTTTGAACTCGGTTAGTTGACATATCCATGAAGGAAGCTATACTCCTGAGTGTTTTGTGCGAAGATTTGGATGGAGGTGATTGATGAGAATTATATTAGTTATAATAATATTTTTTATACTAATTTAACATAATAATATATGTATCATTAATATATTATTATAATGATACTGGGAAGGGACTTCATAAGTCGGGGAGAAGTTCATATCCTGAAATTATCTCCGGATTGCTTTTCTCACCATCTTCGTTTTAGAGTGGAACAATCCCTAGCCATGGGCCCAAAAGGGAACAATATCAAAGGATCCTTACTTTTATGTTATACTTTATATTTATATATAGGGAGTGACCCTAGTAAGAGTTACTCTGACATAAAAATTGTAAGAATAATAAATCAGAGTCTTGCAACAAAACACATATCATTATTTGTCATATGATCATAAAAAAAAGTCATGTGCATGACCATTTATATAAGATTCAAAGATACATATTAACTGCTTTCATTTCTTTCAATAGTGCATGTTCTCACATTATCTCCCTATATATATAGGGGTTTACTAACATGAGTCAAGTTATTTTCATGAAAGATCATGTTAGCATTGTGTGCCCAAATATTTGGACAAAAAATCAGATTTTCCTTTGCTCACACTATTTCATTTCAAGGGTATTTCAATCAATTTACAATATTTTACTTTTAAAAACATGTATTGTATTTTCTCTCTATGACCCCACTCCTTAATTACTAACTTATCTCCTCAAATCATATTCACCTCCTTCCTCATATAAGTGGTGAGTATCTTGAGTGATATTATTCAACAAGCTTTCGTGGTGCTTTGAGTGCATTATATCTTCTCAACCAATGCCTTGCATTTGAAACATATGACATAATCTCTAAGACATAGGTAAATTTGAAGAAGAAAGCCTTTCACTTTGTCATTAATATCAATGAGCTACAAAAAAATAGAAAATTTATTTGATGTGAATAATTATGTAGATACTAGATGAAGAAGACATTCACTCACCTCTTATCTCTCGTGGATATCCGTTAAGGTTGCTACTAGAGGAAGTAGACACATTATTTGAATAGAAAAGCAATTATGAGGTAAGGTCATATAAAAGGAGAGAGAAAATGTAATAAATGTTTTTAAAATAAAATACTGAAATACCCTTGAAATAAAATAATGTTAGCAAAGTAAAGTATGGTTTTTTGGTCTAAATATTTGGTACACAATGTTAACACTATCTGTCAAGAAAATAACTTGTCTTATGTTAGCACCCCTATATATATATACATATATAATTTTTCCTTTTTATACAAAGCCAGAGGTAAAAGACTAAGTCAGTACGAGTTTTATATATTCAACGGCTAGTGATGACAATGAGGTACATTTTCTCCACCCCACAAATTTTCTCAGGGATTCCTAAATTGATAATATCAAAATTAAAAACACACCAATATTTAAAATAAATAATAATAGATATATAGTTTGTGCTTAAAATTATTATAAACCAAATACATTTGTAGCAGACACACAAAATGAAGATAGTGGTATGTAAAAGTATATGTCTTGGTTTTGCGAACAAAATAGATCGGAAGGATAACATCATCAACATAGTTTTATAAAAAAAATTAAGATATTAGAATATAAAACGTGACAATATGGACAACATGGAAGAAGCTGATCTAATAGTCGCCCAAGTATAGGCTGGAGATTTCAGTGACATAATGAAAAATAAACAAGCAAAGGAAAATAAATAATAAGAAAGAATAAGGGCCATGATCGAAGACAAGTATTAAAAAGAGAAATAGGTTAATCAACATCATAACACTTTGAACTCGGTTAGTTGACATATCCATGAAGGAAGCTATACTCCTGAGTGTTTTGTGCGAAGATTTGGATGGAGGTGATTGATGAGAATTATATTAGTTATAATAATATTTTTTATACTAATTTAACATAATAATATATGTATCATTAATATATTATTATAATGATACTGGGAAGGGACTTCATAAGTCGGGGAGAAGTTCATATCCTGAAATTATCTCCGGATTGCTTTTCTCACCATCTTCGTTTTAGAGTGGAACAATCCCTAGCCATGGGCCCAAAAGGGAACAATATCAAAGGATCCTTTGGTATGAATGTAAATCACCATACTTATGGATGACTAATTTATATACCTAAATAAATTCAAAAATTAATATGAAATTAAAGAATAATGATAAAAATTAAGCTACAACAAACGTTTAATATTTTGAAGAGATCCGTGCCAGACTATATCCACTTTATTCTTGATTGGAATTTTCAACAACAAAAAGTGGTGAGATTTACCATTAGGATTGGTTGTCAAGTTTACCATTGCTTTTAATTCTTCATTTTATTCCTTAAATGTTAAAAAAAATTATATGCTTATGAAATAAAAAATATTTTTTTTTCTAAATAGTAAGAAAAACATGTTCGAGTAGACCAATTATAATGTATAAGGAGTTTGTGAACTAGGTTATGAGAGAGTGAAGACAACTAGAGACATTACAAGAGAGTCACGACAACCGGCAAGATCCATTGGAGAAGGTGGCGTAGCCGTCAATTAGCATATTGTGAACTAGGTTATGAGATTTTTGGATTGAACACATAAAAGATAAAAGGAAAGGAACAATAAAATATATTATGTATTTTTAGTATTAAAACAATAAAATGATACGCTGTTTTTAAGATGTGAGATTGTCTTGGTTCTTAGAGGTTGAAGATGATGGAGTTTTGGTAGAACAGTAAAGGGTAAGATGAAATGAAATGTTTTTAATAATCAAAATAATATGACAATGATGTGTATTTTTAAATTACGTAGCTCAATATTATTAGTGGGGATAGAGTTTGAGATAAGGTATTGGGACATATAATCCTTATCCTTAAAAACAAATGTGCATAAATTACAATTAATATTTTATAAATGAATAATTTTATTATTAATGAGGTAATAAATGAATAGTTAAATACTTGTTAAGGTGAAAAAATATATAAAATAAAAAACCTTAAATTATTAAAAGTAGAATAGAGAAAAGTAATTGTGAGTTGTGAGTCCTTTCATATATAGGAATTTTTAAAGAAAGAAATTAATATTTTAGTTCAATGAATCATTAATTATAAAAAAATATAGTTAATACATTATTTATCATTCATATATATTTTAATAGAAAAAATAATTAACATATCAATATAAATATTGTATTGATAATATAAACATTATTATATTGATGTGTATATTAAACTATTTATCATATATCTATTACATCCTTGATAGACATGATATATGGTTTGATACATGTGGAAGAGAAAAAAAATGTACACATTGAATATGTAAGATATTTTTATATTATTAATGTATCATCCATCATTTATTTTTATCATCATTTACTTTTTAAATAAAAATAATAAAAATAAATTATAAATGATACTGAGACTATGTATAAATTTTTAACTGTCCGTGTATAAATATTATACTCTATATGGAAATTGCCTTACCAAATATATATTTGATTGCTCTTGATTATAAAAATGTGACCCAATGAATCATGGTTTGTCAAATAATTTTATTTTTGGGTAGAATGAGTCATGTTTTTTCAGATGTATGAGTCATCTATATTTTGAGAAAACAACACATGTATTGATAACGTATAAGTTTTAAATATTGTAATTCTATTAATGAATTATGGTATGTGAAATAATGTTATTTTTTGTACAATAAATGATGATTTTTCAGATGTATGACCATCTATAGTTTGAGAAAAAATATATCAACTAACAATGTATGAATTTGATATATTATCAATGCATCATCTATCATTTATGTTTAATCATTATTGATTCTTCAAAAAACTAATACAAATGAATGGTGGATGATATACTAAATGTGTATAAATATTTAAACTTAAAATACATAAATATTATACTCCTATATTTAATATTTTAAAATTTAGTAAAGAGAGAAATGGAAAATATGAAAATAATTAATTCATTTCTTTATATGTGATATGTGTTAGATAAATTTAAGAGAAAAGTCCATAAAAACCACATATACTTTATTTCTTTTGCAAATAGTTACCATAATTTATTAATTTTTTTTTATTCTTTTAATTTTAAATGTTAGTTAAATTGATATGTGCATAAATATAATATAATAAATATAATGTTAAATTATTAATATGCTATAAATCAGCAACTCATAAGTCATAACATGGTTAGTAAACCCATCATTACAAAAGGGCAAATTAGCCAACATCAGCCATAGAGAGAAATTGCCCTTAAAATACAAAATTGATTGACAATAGAAGAGTAAGTAAGTTTTTGAGTTAGAATAGAACAATATAGTAATATTGATATATAACAAATTAAAATTAAATCATAATTATATGACAATCGAGATTAAAACAAAGTGCATGGTGAAAACTTTCACTACTAATAATTTAACATTATCTTTATAGATAGATCAATTTCATTAACAATTAAAGTTTAATGAGTAATTAGGAAGAAAATATAGTTAATAAAAGTTTCTGGCAAAAAAAACTTTAAAACTTTTTCACTTTTGACTAAATTCTATTAGATATATTAATATTACCATTATGCACCAAAATCAAACCTTGTTGGAATTAGATCACCTTAATATGGTTAATTAAGATAATGATGATAACACATTTTAGCATTGCATTTGTGACCTAAAGTTTCTAATTATATGTCCCTCATAAAGTTTAATTTAAAATGTGAGGTAGACAACAAAATAAATATAACACATGGGGTTCTATTCTATATGTTTAGTGCATTTTATAGGTAGAACATAATGTTAAAAAGGCATTACATTTTGATTTCAAACCCTTTTATGAGTGGATAGAATATTCTTTTTCATTCGATTCTATGAAGGTCACCTATCAAATAGCATACCTTAGCAATGGTTCATTTTTAAATTATAAAAATGTTAAAATTTAGTTTTAAATTATTCCTTTTAAAGTTAATCTCATTCTTTGAAGGATCCAAATTCATGTTTTCACCAATATGTCCTTATTCCTACATATTCCTTACCTCATGTGCTTAAGTCCTACCACTTATTTTCCTACTATTTTATTCTAATTCATTGACAATACCTTATTAAAAACCCTTTGGTTCTAAATCAGAGACCCCTTTACATTTTCTCCGCATTTTCTTATTAAGAACCTTGGTAGGTCAATAATAAAAGAAAAGAGAATAAAAAATAGAGATAAAAGAAGTTTTGACTCTAGGTGTAACTTGAAAGAGAATAATAACTATTAACTACATCAATTACAATTAATATTTTATAAATGAATAGTTTTATTATTTCGAAAATATGGGTTGAAGATAACCTCAACACATCACTTCTGCAGACACTCAATCATAGATTGACAAATTCTTAAATTGTGGGTCCACTACAGTAACTCAGGTTTTTTCCTTCTTTCTCTCTCCCTTCTATCTTTCCGTTTCCTCTCTTCTAATCTACTATTTAATGATATCGTGTAGCGGAACCCACAATTTAATGATTTTTCAAATAATAATTAGGTGCATGCAAATATGATGTGTTAAAGTTGTCTTCCACCAAGCTTTTATCTTTATTATTAATGAAGCAATGAGGATTACTTCTTGCTTGTTTGACGCTTTTGGTTGAGTTTTCAACATATTTGTGGGGTTTTCCAATTCCAACTTCTATGAAAACTTCTTGCTTTTCTGACACATTTAGTTGAGTTTGTTGATATCTTAAATATGTAGTCCATAATATATTTGACATTATGTCTCAATGAGAATTGAACACTATCTTGTAAATACTGAATATACAAAATATATTTGATACTTCATATCTACACTTGAACTTCAATAATTAAATGGTAATATCCTTTTTAATCCTTTTATTATGCTTTAGCATATAAGATACAAATATGAATGAATTTGATTATTGTAGCAATATTCTGCAATGCATTTCTTGCTCCAAGAAAAAAAATGAAGAAAACAAGTGAAAAGAAAGTTTTAGTCATAAAACTAAAAATATATCATAGGAATATGTTTGTCCATGAAAGACAATTACAAGAGAAATGTTAGAGCGGGGACAACCATTTAGAAAATTGAGAGGATATATTGAATTTGAAAGAGTAGATGATGAGAAATTCATTTGGACTCGGAGACAAACACATTTGTAATCTAATCTTGAATCTTGACTTTAATGTGTTTAGGAAAAAGTTTGTATTTTATTCTTGAAAGTTTTAATTAATTCATTTCTTTATATGTGATATGTGTTAGATAAATTTAAGAGAAAAGTCCATAAAAACCACATATACTTTATTTCTTTTGCAAATAGTTACCATAATTTATTAATTTTTTTTTATTCTTTTAATTTTAAATGTTAGTTAAATTGATATGTGCATAAATATAATATAATAAATATAATGTTAAATTATTAATATGCTATAAATCAGCAACTCATAAGTCATAACATGGTTAGTAAACCCATCATTACAAAAGGGCAAATTAGCCAACATCAGCCATAGAGAGAAATTGCCCTTAAAATACAAAATTGATTGACAATAGAAGAGTAAGTAAGTTTTTGAGTTAGAATAGAACAATATAGTAATATTGATATATAACAAATTAAAATTAAATCATAATTATATGACAATCGAGATTAAAACAAAGTGCATGGTGAAAACTTTCACTACTAATAATTTAACATTATCTTTATAGATAGATCAATTTCATTAACAATTAAAGTTTAATGAGTAATTAGGAAGAAAATATAGTTAATAAAAGTTTCTGGCAAAAAAAACTTTAAAACTTTTTCACTTTTGACTAAATTCTATTAGATATATTAATATTACCATTATGCACCAAAATCATTAAAGACTAAACACTTAATTGAATGATCCATGGAATAAAGTTCTCATAATGATTTTCGAAGTTGTATATTAACGTTAACCTTTGTTTCTAATTTAACAAAAGAGAATGGAAATTCATTGTATATCTATAGTTGAGGATCATAACTCTTTATTTATAAGAATTGTATGATCTTTTGATGAAAGTGATATCTTTTTGAAATCAAACAATTTCATGTAAATTGATGTCCTTTTGAATTGACAATCTTTTATTATTATTCACATTTTTCTTGTTATAAGACATTTGATATATATATA
>NW_017727839.1:133729-134257 GCF_001865875.1 Lupinus angustifolius | reverse complement strand
AACCATGTGAAAATACGTTTGATTAGCCGAAAAGGGCAAAATTAGAATTCTGTCCAGGTCCTTCTCGCTTGGGCGAGCAGGTGTCGCTTGGGCGAGAGAATTCCGTCGCTTGGGCGAGGACTAGGCGAAGGACTGGGTGAGAGAGCCCAGGTTTTAGAGATTGTTTTTGGGGAATTATCGCTTGGGCGAGAGGGCCTCGCTTGGGCGAGAGAGTCTCGCTTGAGCGAGAGATGCCCATATTTAAAATGGTATTGTTGATTGATATTTCGATTGAGTGAAGGGTCCTCGCTTGGGCGAGAGACAGTAATTGTGTTTGACTATTTCGATTGATTGGTTGAGTATGTAATAATCCTAGTAAGGGTATGTGATATAACCTACTTTGGTATAACACCGTAATTGAATTAAAAAGTAAAATATTCAAGGTGTTGGAATTAAATATTCAAACTCGGTAATTAATTTTAAAGAAGTATTCCGAGAAGGATGTATGATTTAGGGCGATGCCCAGAAAAGGATACGTGATACCACACA
>NW_017727839.1:133403-133629 GCF_001865875.1 Lupinus angustifolius | reverse complement strand
TATTCCTGGGAGAGGATATCCTGTTGGATCGGACATTTCTCACAGGCCAAACTAGATTATCTCTGACAACCCCTCTTTGCAATCTGGATCAATGAGAGGATGCCCAGAAAGCGTTTGTTATGACACCGTCCTGTTATGGACTGTTCTTATGGAAATTATTGCTCAATTGGCTTATGAAATGCGCTTTGGTGCATACAAAGTGGCTTGGTATGGGACCTGTATTCTT
>NW_017727839.1:132896-133303 GCF_001865875.1 Lupinus angustifolius | reverse complement strand
TACTTATGATCTTTTATATATATGAAGATGTATATTCAGGAAATGTTGTATCATTTCAGTTACCGTTAGGTAACCGGTTTTGATTTCCGCGTTATATGTTACTTAAAGTGATGTCCCGGAAAAGAAAGGTTTTTAAAAGGAAACAATTTTATATCACCAATTCAAAAAAAAAAATTTACTCACTTTTCCGCGTAATAAATAAAGAGTATTTTTCGGGGCGTTACAACATGGTATCAGAGCGGCTCTTTCCTAATCGGCCTTGGGCATGGCCTTACATGCTTTCTTGTGTGACTTTGTTTGTTAGTTGTTTGTCTGATTGATTGATTGTATGATTGTTTGATCGGAGTATGAGCATGGGATAAGTTTGGTGAGGAAGAGAATCTCACCTAGTCTAATGGTCACAGATT
>NW_017727839.1:130728-132796 GCF_001865875.1 Lupinus angustifolius | reverse complement strand
GAGTTCTGTCGTAGACAACCCCCGAAGTTCGAGGGAGGATTTGCACCTGAGGCTGCAAATGAATGGATCCAAGAGCTGGAGAAAATCTTCCGGGCACTCATGTGCACCGATGAGCAGAAGGTCACTTACGCGACCTACATGTTATCCAAGGAAGCTGAAAAACTAGTGGGAGTTCATCGGGCGATAGATGGTGCATGAGCACTAGGTGGTCAGTTGGACCACATTCAAGGATAAGTTCTTGTAGAAGTATTTTCCTGCGGATATGAAGACCAAGAAGGAAATGGAATTTCTGCGTCTGCAGCAATTGAGTCTGACTGTGGGAGAGTATGCTGCCAAATTCGAGGAACTGGCGAGGTATGCCCCACATTACAATGAGATTGGGAATGAGAGGTCTAAGTGTGCTAAGTTCGAGGATGGACTTAAGCAAGACTTGAAGGTGATGTTCGTTCACCAACAAATACCAGACTTTGCAACTCTGGTAAATAGATGCAGGCTCTATGAAGAGAGCGTCGAGTCGAGGAATGTGACACTGGAGAGTGTCGTACAACCTGCAAGTTCCTACGGTCCTCAGAGGCACTATGGACAAGGGTTTGGAAGGGGAAGATCCTTCAACCGTAACCAGAAACCTTACGCTTCATCTTCTGGGAGTCAACCGAGTAATATCAAGTCTTACAACAATAGGGACTTCCAACAAGGGAACAACAATAACAACACTAGCAACAACAACAGTCGATTGAGTCCGTCGGGTGGGAACAATAACAACCCCACACACCCCTGGTGTGCAAAGTGCAACAAAAGGCACTACGGTTTCAAGTGCACAGTGTGCTTTCATTGTAACCAACCGGGTCATATCAGGTCGATGTGCCCACAGGAGATAAAGGAAGAAGTGAACATGGTACAAGCGGCAAGACCAAAGGCCAATGGCAAGGTATTCACCATGAGCGGAGCTGAGATTGAGGCGAGTGAGGACCTCATATAAGGTACAGATCGTACGAATAAGATTTCTTTATATGTGGTGTTCGATTTGGGTGGGACCCATTCGTTCTTATCCGTGGATGTTGTCAACCGTTTAGCTTTGTCTATAGGAATGGACTGTTTATCTAGGAACCATATGATATTGAGCTGCTTTAATAAGACAGTAGTGTTTAGTTACCCTAAAGAATCCCTTGAAACCGATTAGATGTAGTTAAAGAATAAGCTAAATTTTGAGACTATGCCGGAGAGAATTGGTGTTCGAAGTGCGAAAACCCTCCGAGGAAAGGAGATTACCTTGGTAAGGTTATTTGGAGTCAAGTAAATGGAGAAGATACGACGTGGGAGGTCGATTAAGCCCTAAATAAATCCTATCCCTACCTTTTTGTTAAAGAGACATGTTCTATTTTTGAGGACGAAAATCTTTTTAGGGGGGAAATATATTATGTGTAACACCGCGAATTTTACTACCTTGAAAATATATGTTTTTATTAATATTTTTATTAATTATATTTTCGAAAATGAATTTGTGGGAATTTTCGGTAAAGAATTAGACGAAAATCTGTGTGAGTTTTAGTCTTGTAATTCTATTTCCAACTTGGTGGTAAATATTCATGATTTTTTAACACAGTCGGTTTCAGACTGTTGTCGGGACCGAATCTCACCCGGTACGGCTCAAAACGTGGTTTATGAGTTCCGTAACTCAGAATCGAATTCTGATCGCGCCGTTGGCTTCGTAATCACATTTCGAGTCAAGATAGACCCTGAGTTGGTCCATAATTATTTTCTAAAATATTTTCAATCGGAATGTCGAAATTCGAATTTTCAACCGTAAAGTAAAATCGGGTGATCATTTTTGGCTACTCGAGCATGGTTTTAATCGCGCGCGTTTCGCCAAAGTTGTCGCATCACATGAGTTACTTCACAATATCTACCTACTAAATCTTATAGATTTCACTCATTAATGCCTTGATTTAATACCCCGAAAATCCCCTAAATAACTCAACAAATCCTCTCACTCCACCACCATTAGACACATCACTTATGCTAGTCTAAATCTACTCACTTTGCATTAAATTTTATGATTTGATGAGGG
>NW_017727839.1:128278-130628 GCF_001865875.1 Lupinus angustifolius | reverse complement strand
ATAAAACCGAGTTCTCTTACTTACAAAAAGGACATAACGAAAATGAGAGTATTAATCTTTCAACAAATTGACACTGCTGTCAAGACGATTTGTTGAGAGAAGAAAACTCCCAACTAAAATAAAATAAACACCGAATAACGCTTTCAACATTAAGATGTTCATAAAAAATTGTGGTATTTATTTTAGTTGACTGACTTTAAAGTGGTAAGAATAACTAAAAGATGTTTAGTGTAAAATATTAAATTAAGAGTCATTCTTTTTCATGACTATGAAAATAACACTTACTAACCCTTGATGTTTTTTCCTAAAAAATTAGGAGGTGTGAAGATGTTCATGAAAATTTGTTTTAGTCGTATACTTGAAATAATGAGATTTACCTAAAAGTCTTGACTTTATAAACTTAAAGTGTTATGAAGTCTTAGATGGTAAAATGATTTAAAAATGTTGAATCTTAGTTAAGTGAACTTACTTTAAAATGGTAAGATTTACTTAAAAAAGTATTGATTTTAAAAGTATTGATTTTGTTTAAATTGACTTAATTTAAAAATGATAAGTCTAGTTTAATGATCTTATTTTTTTTACGACAAAGGTGTCAACACACCCGGAAATATATTAAGAAATAGCAACCATTACAAACCCCTAAACCTATAATTAGGAAGGAGCAGCAAATTTCTATGAAAATCATGCAACAAGAAGGAGGGGGGACTCCCACCAATAATCCAATTTAAATTTGACAAACAAAATTCGCCAATCTATCCGCACAAACATTCCCTTCCCTAAAAATATGGGACACTTGCACTTGCATAGCCATCATTAACCGAGTGCATTTGTTCATGAGGTTGCTTAACCTCCAAGGCACCAGTTTAGTGCCCTTGAATATGTCCACCACTGCAGTTGAATCACACTCTAACCAAACAAAAAACCAACCTTTAGAGTGAGCCATTTGAATAACCATAATTGCAGCTAGGACTTCAGCAAAAAGAGAGTCTTGAATGTTAAAGTAAGAAGCAAAGCAACCCAAGCACTTTCCCTTGCCATCCCTGAAAATGGCACCACCGCCTGCGTGCCCCGGGGATCCCTTAGGTGCACCATCTGTATTTATCTTCACCGAACCCATCAAGGGCATAGCCCAATTGACCTCAGTGATTAAAGGAGCCTTGCTGTACTTGCCATTCACTTGGAAAGCTCTTAGGATTGAGAATTCCAGCATGGAGGACTTAGCACAACATTTGGTAAAGTTGCCTGTGAAAGAAGTATTCAACTTGATCATCTGAATTGCTTTGGTAAAGCTGATTGAAGTGCTATCAAACCTAGACTTATTTCGGCAGAGCCAGATAACAGCAATTGAGTTCACAATTGCAGAAAGTAACATCTACTTCACTTGAGGACTCCATTGAGTAGAAATGGAAAAGATGCTCTTGAGAGAAGCATGATCAATGCAGTAACCGAATTGAGTGCTTAGCCATGTCCAGATCAGCTTAGCAAAACCACAGTTGAAGAGATGAGCATAGGACTCCTCATTGGAACCACACAGATTGCACATAGAAGGCAGAACCATTCCCCTCAGCTTCAAATTTTCATCCGTTGGCATTCTATTTATGTAGAGCCTCCAAGTATCAAAAGACCTGGAAGGAGGAATAGAGATGGACCACAGACTGCTGCACATGTTGTCTTGTTGTTGAGGAGCTTTGGTGAATTTATAAGCATCTTTGGAATTTAGAATCCCATCATTGGTGTGCATCCAGGCCAACTTATCAGGCAGGTGAGAGGCAGGGATAGGGGTTCTCAATATACGATGACAAATTCAGGATGAATCGTAGTCAACCAAGCTGGAATTATCCAGGCAGAGTCTTGAATTAAGTCAGGAATCTTGGCTAAGAGAGCAGAGGAAATTTGATTAGGGATGCCAAGGAGGTCAACTAAGGTTTTACCAAGCCAATTATCCCTCCAATATCTTATGCTTCTCCCATTGCCCAACAACCAAATAGAATTCTCTATGATGACATGCCAATGCTTCCTTATGCCAGTCCATATCGTAATGATCTTATTTTAAAAGGTTAGTTTTAGTAAAAATGTTTTATTTACAAAAAATAAGATTAATGAACTATCGGAAAAATGTAATGAAGTGGGAATACATGTCTAGAAAGGTTCTGTCTAAGGAAAGACTTGATATTTAAGGGTGTCTTTACAACCCACCTCTCTTTCCTGGGAACTAGCCTGGTGTATATCCACGGATTACGACATAACTTTGGTATAAGTTTTATTGAAAATCTTACTTTAAAGAGTGTTATTTGATTTTAAGACTTTCAATGACAAATGATGATTCAAGGATATTCAACCTTGAATCGGA
>NW_017727839.1:126869-128178 GCF_001865875.1 Lupinus angustifolius | reverse complement strand
CGAGAGAAGTCCGTCGCTTGGGCGAGGACTGGGCGAAGGACTGGGCGAGAGAGCCCAGGTTTTAGAGATTGTTTTTGGGGAATTATCGCTTGGGCGAGAAAGCCTCGCTTGGGCGAGAGAGTCTCGATTGAGCGAGAGAGTCTCGCTTGACCGGGAGATGCCCAGTTTTAAAATGGTATTGTTGATTGAATTTTCGCTTGTGTGAAGGGTTTTGGGCGAGAGACAGTAATTGTGTTTGACTATTTGGATTGATTGGTTGAGTATGTAATAACCCTAGTAAGGGTATGTGATATAAACTACTTTGGTATAACGTCGTAATTGAATTAAAAAGTAAAGTATTCAAGGTGTTGGAATTAAATAGTCAAACTCGGTAATTAATTTTAAAGAAAGTATTCCGAGAAGGATGTATGATTTAGGGCGATGCCCAGAAAAGGATACGTGATACCACGGAGCGAGATCGTCTGACCGTAAGAGGCTTGGTCTGGGACCGTCCAGGGTATTCAGCGATGGTCGTAGTGGTGGGATGTATTTCCTTTGTATTACGTGTTAACGTAAGATCGGGACCCACAAGAAGCATTCATGAGGGATATGACTTAAGGTAGGCCGAGCATGTAAATAATGATTAAAAGATTTAATCATCTAACTGCGGTTAGTGTTCATATGCATATGGTTAATAATGGAGTAGTGGAGAGGAAATTGACGAGATGACTTAGAGCACTGTGATGTTGAGAGGGACGGCGTTGTTGGACGGTGATTCATCAACAATGTCTTGAGGGAGAGTCTAGGTGGGGCGAGTCCCTTGTATTCCCGGGCGAGGATATCCTGTTGGATCGGATCATGGATATATACATTTCCTGAATATACATCTTCATAGATATAAAAGATCATAAGTACTTAATATACATATTCAACAAGAAAGGGCGGAAATAAATATTAATCATCGCCAACAGACACTAAACAAGGACATGAACAAGCTGAAGCCGTCAGTGTTTCAAAAGTCACAAAATGATAAGCAACTCCTAGTGGCTAACAACAAAGCTAGGGTATTGCCTCTCCTCAATTCCTCATGCCCCATCCGGGAACATCACGGACGGGTACCTCCAAATACGAGCAACGCTGTCTATCTGACTAGCACACGTCCGAAAAGCAAGCAATAGAAAAGAATAGAAATAGAGAGTGTAAGACATCTAATGAATATAATTCATTGGCGGCGTGCACTTACTCAGAATATTACACTCATATATGAAAAGCAGTTCATATATATATAATATATCACATTATAACTCATCAGTTGTTCTCGTAAACAATC
>NW_017727839.1:126497-126769 GCF_001865875.1 Lupinus angustifolius | reverse complement strand
ATTGTTCTCATACACAATTATCTAATCAACCTATGTAATGTAAACAACACTTATTCCAAAACAATATCATAATTCACCATTTATCAATATATAATTCGCCGACAAGATATCATGACTATAATTAAATAACACATAAGTGGAGATCATAACCCCAAATAATAACATACACATATATTATCTATAACAGACATCGTAACCCATCGTTAATGATATAAAACAATAATGTATCAACATACATTTCATAAACTAATATCATAACCATAAGTAATAAT
>NW_017727839.1:125737-126397 GCF_001865875.1 Lupinus angustifolius | reverse complement strand
TGGGCATCGCCCTAAGTCATACATCCTTCTCGGAATACTTTCTTTAAAATTAATTACCGAGTTTGACTTCTTCATTCCAACACCTTGAATACTTTACCTTTTAATTTAATTAAGGTGTTATACCAAAGTAGTTTATATCACATACCCATACTAGGGTTATTACATACTCAACCAATCAATCCAAATAGTCAAACACAATTACTGTCTCTCGCCCAAGCGACAATTCATCTTTAAATATCAAATAAACTGAAGTCTTCTTCGCCCGAGCGAAGGTACTATCGCCCAAGCGAGGCCTCTCCTCGCTCAAGCGAGACATCTCTCGCCCAAGCAAGAGAGTTCCATGGGCTCATTAAATCCTGGGCGTTCTCGCCCAAGCGAGGCCCTTACACGCCTACGCGAGGCTTGCTCGCCCAAGCGAGATTCTATGGCCCAGGCGAGGGAATCCCATAACCAAAACTTCCCCTCGCCCAGTCCCTCGCCCAGTCCTCGCCTAAGCGAGACTGTACCCACCCAAGTGACAGGTACTTGGACATAATTCCAATTTTGCCCTTTTCGGCTAATCAAACGTATTTTCACATGGTTTTTCAAACACCTACACACAGAAAAGTTCCCAACAATATTCATATACAATATTCAACACATTTCATCGACAATCATATA
>NW_017727839.1:107495-125637 GCF_001865875.1 Lupinus angustifolius | reverse complement strand
CCCAAGTTAACCCCAAAACCTTTGAGATGGTTTAGGAGATCCAGATGTCATATTCGGACACCACTATGTCACGATGTGTTTTCTCTCACCTGAGTGTGTCGAGTCGCAAGGTTCTCTGTTCGCAGGTGAGCTTACTTGATCCGATCTCCTCTCGAACTCTTCATTACGCCAAAATAACGTTAATTAGTTAAATGATGATAATTATTATACTTAAGAAATAACGTTTTACATCATTTTACTAAGATTCAACATTTTTAAATCATTTTACCATCTAAGACTTCATAACACTTTAAGTTTATAAAGCCAAGACTTTTAGTTAAATCTCATTATTTCAAGTATACTACTAAAACAAAATTTCATGAACCTCTTAACACCTCCTAATTTTTTAGGAAAAACCCTCAACGGTTAGTAAGTGTTAATTTCATAGTCATGAAAAAGAATGACTCTTAATTTAATATTTTACACTAAACATCTTTTAGTTATTCTTACCACTTTAAAGTAAGTTAACTAAAATAAATACAACAAATTTTCATGAACATCTTAGCACCTCCTAATTTTTTAGGAAAAACCTCAAGGGTTAGTAAGTGTTAATTTCATAGTCATGAAAATAAATCCTAAGGTAAGACTTTCTACTACTTTAATATCCAAAACTTCATGACACTTTAAGTTTATGAAGTCAAGACTTTAATAATTCATCTTTTATCCCAAATCATTATTTTAACTTGGAAATCAAAGAGTAAAATATGCTAAACCATTTTTAAACATAATACTTTCTAAAAATAAAACATTTTTAACAACAACTTATCAACATCATAAACTTTCAAGAATAAAATACAAACTTTTTCCTAAACACATTAAATGTTCCTTTGATGTTAAAATCATCACCTTTAAACATATTCAAATACTAACAATAATTTCTAATATTTCCCAACAAATAACTCATCTAACCTTGTCCAAAGATATAGTTTTTCCATCTAAGAACAAGGAAGAAATTTCAAGATTTACAAAGGTCAAAAACTACATAAAGGTTCACATGATTTTATTATCATCCCCTTTAGTTATGCCTTCATAAAACACTTAAGAAAAAAAAATATAAACTCTACTTTATGAAAAACATAATAAAAACTCATAACTTTCTATGAATTATGAGAAGAAGATGAAGAAGAGAAAATAAAAGACTACCATAGTTTGTATAGGAAATTTAGTGTAAAAATGAGAGAATGGGGTGAGGTATTTATAGGAGAGCCTCACCCTCATCAAATCATAAAATTTAATGCAAGGTAAGTAGAGTTAGACTAGTATAGGTGATGTGTCTAATGGTGATGGATTGAGGGGATTTGTTGAGTGATTTAGGGGATTTTGGTGGTAGTAAATCAAGGCATTAATGAGTGAAAGCGTATGTAGATTTTGTGAAGTGACTCATGCGACTTGACGACTTCGGAGAAACGTGCACGATTAAAACCATTCCCGAGTATTGTCGGCTAATACCTGGTTGGTTAATAAAAATCTCCCGATTTCGGTTTACTATTAGAACTTCGAAACATGGAATTCGGAGTGAAAAATAATTAGAAATGTGTTCTCGACGAACTTGGTGTCTATCTTGACTTGAAATAATATTTCGAAGCCAATGGCACAATCGGAATTCGATTCTGAGCTACGAAACTCAAAAACACGTTATTAGGCCAAATTCGAGTGAGATTTGGACTCGACAACGGTCCGAAACCGACTGTCTCCGAAAATCATGAAAATTTACCACCAAATTGGAAATAGAATTACAAGACTAAAAATCAAATAGAGTTTCGTCTAATTCTTTACTGAAAATTTGCAGAAATTCATTTTTGAAAATATAATTAATAAAACTATGAATAAAAACATATATTTTCAAGGTAGTAAAATTCGCGGTGTTACACTATAGGAAAAATTAGCCAACATTAGCCACATAGAGAAATTGCCATTAAAATATAAAATTGACTGAGAACAAAAAAAAGTAAGTAATTTTTAGAGTTAAAATAGAGCAATATAGTAATATCGATATATAACAAATTAAAATTAAATCATAATAATATGACAATCAAGATTAAAACAAAGTGCGTGGTGAAAACTTTAACTGCTAATAATTTAACATTATCTTTATAGAGAGATCAATTTCACGAATAATTAAAGTTTAATGAGTAATTAGGAAGAAAAAGTAGTTAGTAAAAGTTACTCGCTAAAAACATAAAAGTTTTTGCACTTTGCCCTCAATTCTGATAGATATATTAATATTACCATTATGCACCAAAATCATTACAGACTAAAAACTTAATTGGATAATCAGTGGAATAAAGTTCTTAATAGAGTAATGATTTTCCAAGTTGTATATTAACATTAACCTGTGTTCCTCCTGTAATGGAAGAGATTGGAAATTCATTGTATATCTATAGTTGATGATCATAACTCCTTATTTATAAGAATTCCATGTTCTTTTGTTGAAAGTGATATCATTTTGAAATCAAACTCGCTTTCTTGTAAAATGATGTACGTCTGAATTCACAATCTTTTATTATCATTCACATTTTTCTTGTTATTAATTTTTTCCACCATACAAATAGAAATAAGTCATTCGATATATATACAATAAGTTTCATGAAATTATGTTGACAACCACAAACCTCATTTGAATTAGATCACTTTATTATAGTTAATAAAGATAATGATGATAACACATTTAAGCATTGCATTTGTGACCTAAAATTTAGAATGATATATCCCTAATAAAGTTTAATTTAAAATATGAGGTAGACAACAAAAGAAATATAACACATGGGTTTTATTCTATATATTTTGGTGCATTTTATATGAAGAACATAATGTTAAAAAGGCATTACATTTTCATTTTAAACCTTTTATCAGTGTAATATTCTTTTTCATTCGATTCTATGAGGGTCACCTACCAAATACCATACCTTACCAAGGGTTCATTTTATAAATTATAAAAAATTTAAAATTTAGTTTTAGATTTTTCCTTTTAAAGTTAATCTCATTCGTTGAAGGATCCAAATTCATGTTTTCACCTATATGTCCTTATTCCTAAATATTTCTTACCTCATATGCTTAGTCCTAACATTTGTTTTCCTACTATGTTGTTCTAATTCATTGACAGATGATGACTTCCTATAACTTCTTTTCTTTTCGGCACTATTGACTAGATAATCTTAGTCCTCTTACATTGCTAACTGATGATTGTCATATGCATCGCCATTCAGTGGGTGAATAATAGTTGAGCCCAACTTGTCATTATAGTATGACATACTCAAATTGATTTCAGGGACCCCTTTGTATTTTCTCCTCATTTTCTTTTTAAGAACATTGGTAGGTCAATAAAAAAAAGAAACTAACAAATAGAGATAAAAGAAATTTTGACTCTAGATGTGACTTGAAAGAGAATAAAAACTAATAATTGCATCAATTACAATTAATATTTTATACATGAATAGTATTATTATTGAGAAAATATGGGTTGAAGACAACCTCAATACATATTTGCAGACACTCTCTATCATAGTTTGACAAATGATTAAATTGTGGGTTCTACTAGAGTAATAGGTTTTCCCCCCTCTTTCTCTCTCCCTCCCGTCTTTCTCCTTCTTCTCTCCTGATCTCCTATTTAATGATTTGGTATAGTGGATCCCACAATTTAATGATTTGTCAAATTATAATTAGGTGCATGTAAATATGATGTGAAAAGGTTGTCTTCCACCAAGCTTTTATCTATATTATTAATGATGCAACGAGGATTACTTCTTGCTTGTTTGATGCTTTTAGTTGAGTTTTCAACATATTTGAGGGATTTTCCAATTCCAACATCTATGGTAGCTTCTTACTTGTTTGACGCTTTTAGTTGAGTTTTTTGATGTCTTAAATTTGTAGTCCACAATATATTTGTCATAATGTCTCAATGAGAATTGAAAATTATCATGTAAATACTAATTATAAAAAATATGTTTGATACTTCATATCTACACTTGAACTGCAACAATTAAATGGTAGAATCCCTTTTAGTCCTTTTATTATGATTCAGCGTATAAGATATAAATAGGAATGAATTTTATTACTGTAGCAATATTCTGCAATGCATTTCTTGCTATACGAAAAAATGAAGAAAACAAGTGAAAATAAACTTTTAGCCATAAAACTAAAAATATATCCTAGGAAGATGTTTGTCCATGAAAGCCAATTACAGGAGAAATATTAGAGCAGAGACAACCTGTAGAATATAGAGCGGAGATATTGAATTTGAAAGAATAGATGATGAGAAATTCATTTGGACTTGGAGAGACACACATTTGTAATCTAATCTCAACTTTTGATTTATTCAGATGGATAAGAATTATTCCTCATACTCTCATGTAGGTGGGGTGATAACAATAAACATATAATGGAAAAAAAGTACAAAATGAAATATAAAACGAGCAACCAAATACGCCTATGGTATCTCACCCTTGGTATCCAACAAAGGAAATGTAGTTTGAGATTTTAAAAAAAATGAACAAAATATTTATTTGCATTTATGTTATACTTAATATTTATATATATATGGAGTGACTATAGTGAGAGCAACTCACACATAAAAACTATGAGATTAATAAATAAAAGTCGTACAACTAAACATGGATGATTGTTAGTTATATGATCACTCAAAAAAGTCATGTGCATGACCATTGATTTAAGATTTAATGGTGCATATAAATTGCTAGCATTTCCTATAGGTGTGCATGTTCTCATGTCAGTTCCCTATATATATATATATACATGGGATGTATCTCAACTCATATGAGAGTGAGAGTGGTAATTCTTTTCCCTCCAATTAAAAATCAAAAGTTGAGATTAGATTACTAATTTTAATCATCATATGCCTCTCTTCAAGTCCAAATGAATTTACATTATATGTTCTTCCAAGTTCAAGTACACAACCAACTAAAATTGTTTCAGTTCATGTTCTTGAGTATGTTCTTTATTATTTTACTAATTGATTGCAAAATTATAACTTTAAAGTAATAACCAAGAGAAGTAAAATTGGGGTAAAAATGTTTTTAGTTTTTTCATGATTCCAGCTACTTACTACCTAACAGCTTATATTCCAATTACACTTTCATGAGGTTTTAAGTTTCATAATCTATTGTATTTGTGTGGTTTTCCAATTCCAACTTTTATGTTTGCGTCTTGCTTCTTTGATTCTTTTGGTTTAGTTTTCTGATATTTTAAATTTTTAGTCCATAATATGTTTGTCATAAGGTCTCAAAGAGAATTGAAAATTATCATATAAATACTGAAAATATAAAATATGTTCGACACTTTATATCTACACTTGAACTGCAACAATTAAATGGTAGTAGCCCTTTTATTTCGTTTATTAAGATTCTGCCTCTCAGATATAGAGAGGAATGAATTCTATTTCTATTGCAATGTTAGGCAATGCATTCCTTGCTACACGAAACAATGAATAAAAAAAGTGAAAAGAATGTTTTAGTCATAAAACTAAAAATAGATCTCAGGCATATGTTTTTCGAAGAAGGCCAATTACAAGATAAAGCGGGGCAACTGTGTAGAAAATAGTGAGGAGACGTTGGATTTGAAAGACTAGATGATGAGAAATTCATTTGTAATTGGAGAGACAAACATTTGTAATCTAATCTCAACTTTTGATTTAATTCTAATTGATAAGAATTATTCTTGTTACTCTCATTTAGGTGGGGTGATAACAATAAACATAGAAAGGAACAAATACAAAAAGAATTATAAAACGAACAACCAAATATGCACATAGTATCTCACACATGGTATCCAAACAAAGAATCATAGTTTGACTTTTAAATAAAAATGAAATAAATATTTATTCGCATTTATGTTATACTAAATATTTATATATATATATATATAGAGTGACTCTAGTGGGAGCAACTCTCATATAAAAATGTGAGAATAATAAATCTGAGTCTTAGAACTAAACATGGATGATTATTAGTCAT
Source organism: Lupinus angustifolius (assembly GCF_001865875.1). Lineage (NCBI taxonomy): Eukaryota > Viridiplantae > Streptophyta > Magnoliopsida > Fabales > Fabaceae > Lupinus > Lupinus angustifolius. Next base: position 119,629 of record NW_017727839.1, on the reverse strand, counting down.
ATGGTCACTTAAAAATGTCATGTGCATGACTATTCATATAAGATTCAATGGACATATTAATTACTCACATTTCTTATAGTAGCTCACGTTCTAACATTAGTTCCCTATATGTAGATATATGGGATGTATCTCAACTTATATGAGAGTGAGTATGATAATTCTCAGCCCTCCAATTAAAAATCAAAGGTTGAGAATAGATTACAAAATTTAACATCATATGCCTCTCTTCAAGTCCAAATGAATTTCAAATCATATGTTCTTCCATGTCCTAATACACAACCAACTAAAAATGTTTCAATTCATGCTCTTCTCCTCTTCTAACTCGTTTTGAGTATCGTTTTTATTATGCTACTAATTGGTTGTATAATTATAATTTTATAGTAATATCCAAGGGAACTAAAATTGGGGGAATGTTTTTGCAATTTTCTCATGTTTCCTACTACTTACTACCTAAAAGCATATGTTCCAATTACTCTTTCAGGACATTGTAAGTTTCTTCATCTAACGTATTTGTGGAGATTCCAATTCTAACTTATATGCTTTGTTCTTGCTTGTTTGATGTTATTCGTTGAGTTTTCCGATATTTTAAATTTATAGTCCAGAATATGTTTGTCATAATATCTCAATGAGAATTGAAAATTATCATATAAATATTGAGTATATAAAATATGTTTGATACTTGACATCCACCCTTGAACTGTAACAATTAAATGATAGTTGCCATTTTAATCCTTTTATTAAGATTTTGCTTATAAGATATAGTGAGGAATGAATTTTATTGTTGTAGCCATGTTCTGCAATGCATTTCTTGCTGCACCAAACAATGAAGAACACAAGTGAAAATAAAGTTTTAGTAATAAAAGTAAAAATATAGTGTATTTGAATTAATTTACGTTATTTTGTTTATTTTAAAAAATATGTATTGCATTTTCTCTCTATGGTCCCACTCTTTAATTACTCAACTTATCTCCTCAAATCATATTCACCTCCTTCCCCATATAACTGGTGAGTATCTTGAGTAATATTTTTCAACAAGCTTTCGTGGTGCTTTGAGTGTCTTATATCTTCTTAACCAATGCCTTGCATTTGAAACATATGACATAATCACTAAGACCTAGGTAAATTTGAAGAAGCAGACCTTTCACTTTGTCATTAACATCAAAGAGCTACAAAAAAAAATATTTGTTGTGAATAATTCTGTAGATAATAGATTTAGAAGACATTCACTCACCTCTTATCTTCCATGGCTATCCCTTAGAGTTGCTACTATAGGAAGAAGACACATTATTTGAATAGAAAAACAATTATGGGGTAAGGTCATATAAAAGGAGAGAGAACATAAATGTTTTTAAACTAAAATACTGAAATACCCTTGAAATAAAGTAATGTTAGCAAAGTAAAGTATGGTTTTTTGGTCTAAATATTTGGTAAAGAATGTTACCATGATCCTTCAAGAAAATAACTAGGATCATGTTAGCAGACCCATATTTTTTTAAGCAAATGTGCTTGAGCACACAAAATATTAGAAAAAGGAGACCATACAAAGCATATTACAAGTTCCTAAATCTATAGTTAGGAAGGCCTAACAAATTTCTATTGTACTCATTAATGATGAAACTAGGAATAGAATTCCATGTTGAACTAGTTCTAGAATTAGCAGCAAAAGAGGCCAATTTGTCGGCACAAGAGTTACCCTATCAATAGATATGAGATATTTTCCAGTTCATGGAGTCCATGATTTTTGTGCAACTATACCAGTCATTTTGGAGCTTCCAACCGAGTCAACTTCCAACTAATTTCGAAGGAGGCTTGGAATTACCATCGAAAATCTGCATCACCAAAACCGAGTCAACTTCCAACCAAAGTTGTAACCACCCTTTCTTGTAGGTCGTTTTGATTGCTTTAATTGCCGAATAAAGTTCTGCATGAAGAGCATTATGAATATTCAAGTAGGAACCAAATCCATGAAGAAAAACCCCATCGTGATCTCTAAAAATACCACCCACTCCAGCATAACCAGGGCAACCCAAAGCAACACCATTTGTGCTCACCTTAATCCAACCATGCGATGGGACCTTCCAAATCACTTCTGTGATCTTAGGAGCACAATTACAATTGATAGTGATTTTGAACTGCTTTAGAATAATGAGTTCTTTGAGTGATGGATTACCTGAGATTATAGAATAGTTCCCAGAGACAGATGTGTCCCTTGTTATCCTAGCAATTGCACTATTGAGAAAGACATCTCTGTACTGAAATCTGATTTGATTTCTACATAACCAGATTGTTGAGATTATGTGGACAACACAACTGAAAAGAAGTTGTTTAGGATGTTTGCTGAATTGGTTCCTGCAGGATAGAATCAAGTCTTTAATGGAAATTAAGTTCATCTTGATTGAGAAGATCCACATAAGCCAATTCCATAGCTTAATAGCAAAGTTGTAGTTTAGGAAGATATGATCTGAGTCTTCTATAACATGCTTACAAAAATTGCATCTCGAGGCTAAGACACAGCCTCTTCTTTGCAAGTTGGAATCTGAGGGCATTTTCCCATGAATAATTCTCCATGTTGTGAAGGAGTGTGAAGCAGGGATCACCTGAGACCAAACATGTTTACACTATATGAAATGATTGGAAGAATTATAGACAAATTTATAAGCTGCCTTTAAAGAGAGCATGCCATCTTCTGAATGCTTCCACACTAGCTTGTCCAATCCATTAGATCTAGAAGTATTGGCAATGGATAAAGCTACCTCAAGGAATAGTTTGTGTAAGGAACCAGGAATAACCCATTTAGAGTTCATGGTGAAGTCTACCACAGAAGCTAAAAGAGAGTTGTTGATATTCAAGGGAATTCCTAGAGTGTTAACAAGAGGTTCCCCTATTCAATTGTCCCTCGAAAAGTTTATTTGTTGCCCATCCCCAACTAACCAAATAGAGTTCATTGTTGTAATTGACCATTTTTCTTTAATACCATGCCATATAGAGGACTTAAAATACCTAGTTGAAGGTTCCCTGGATTGACCAAATCTATCCCTATAGAAGACAGCCTAATCATGACTATCACATCTCATATTCCAAGCCAGATTCAGCAAGGCTGCTTTCTTCAGCATTTTAAGAGATCTCAACCCCAACCCTCCTTCATTAACAGGGGTGCGAACTTTGTTCCAGGCCACTGTGAAAATCTTTTTAATGCAAATGTCCCCAGATCAAATGAAATTTGTGATGCCTTTGTCCACAAAATCAAGGAAAGAAGTAAGCCACTTGTAGATATGAAAGCTATAAACAAGCATGTTGTAAATAATTGATCTAACCAATTCAAATATGCCCATTATTGATAAAAAGGATCCCTTCCATGTTGCCAAATTAGCAATAATTCTATCTGCAATTGGTTGGAGGTGAATTCTCCTAGGCTTACCCTTGAACAGAGGGACCCCTAGGTAGTTGAAAGGAAGGGAGCCCCTGGTAAAGCCCAAGATAGAAGCCAGAGAATCAATCTTCCTAGAAGTTGCATTTGTGATATAGAATCTGCATTTCTGAAGATTGATATATTGACCCGAAGCTTGGGCATAATCCATAACAAGCTTCTTAAGGTAGAGCAACTCTATTTTAATGCCTTTGCAAAGGATGAGGATGTCATATGCATAGAGAACATGACTAGGAGTTTGCATTTTATTAGGACCAGAAATTGTGCTGATTTTCTTGTCGCTGACCAACTTCAGAATACCCCTACTCAAAACATCCTCAATAAGACAAAATAAAAAGGAAGAGAGAGGGTGTCACCTTGTCTTACCCCCTTGTACACTTGAAGAAACCAACACTATTTCCATTGACATTAATTGAGAGTTTTGCAGATTGATGAATAACCTTGATCCATTGGATGAACTTGTAGTTAAAGCCAAAAACATGAAGAGTGTTAAGCAGGAAAGTCCAATCGATAGTGTCAAAAGCGTTCTTGATATCAAGTTTAATAGCCAAATCGCTCCCAAAATCCTTATGATCCAGCATATTGATTGCTTCGGAAGCAAGGCAGATGCAATCATTAATCTGTCTATCCTTTATGAGACCTCACTGCTGAATAGATAAAATTTTAGGAGCAATTATATCTAATCTATTAGATAATACCTTAGTGATGATTTTGAGTTGAAAGTTTACAAGTGCAATAGGTCTACAGTCTTCTACTCTATCAGCACCCTGCACTTTTTGAATAAGAATAGCAGAGTTTGAGTTGAGGTTAGGCATCAACCAACCCTGCTTGAAAATTTGCATAACAACATTGCACACCTCAGTTTTGTTTATGTCCCAAAAGTTTTGGAAGAAGCAGCGAGAGAATCCATCTGGACCAGGGGAAGCCTCCCCATTAAGAGCAAACACTACATCTTTAATTTCAGTGATCGAAAGCAATTGAGTCAACATTGAGTTATCTTCATCAGTAACCAATCTAGGAATTACATCCTGAATGACAGAGTTTGGAGCAGTGATATTAGGAGAAGCAAATAGATTGGTGTAATAGTCAAGCACATGGTTTGCAATATCATCGTGGTTTGTTAAAATAAAGTCACCATACTTCAGCATAGATAAAGACTTGGTGCCTTGTATGATCTTAGTTACTCTATAAAAGAAACTAGTGTTTCTATCACTCATGATGTGCCAATTTATCTTCGCTTTTTCCTTCCAGAAAACTTCTTCCACAACAAGAGCATTCATTAGCTTAGTTTGGGCCAGGTCTTCCTGCTCCAAGAGACTAATGTCAGGACCTTGGTCATTAATGCAATTCTGAATAACATCCACATTGGCCTTAGCATAGTTGACTCTTTGGTGAATATTGCCAAAAACATTGTGATTCCAATCTTTGAGCTGTTTTTTCAGATTTCTAAGCTTTTGAGATTGAACAAACATAGGACAACAAAAAGCTTAAGCTTTAACTCATTCCAATACCTGTCAGTCACCTTTTCATGATGGATTTTAGGCTCAGCAAGGAAAACAAAATCAGGCTTATTTGACAAGCAAAGATTTTTAAGATAGATCTTAGTTTTATGATTCCCAAATCCACTGCAATTCCAAAACATAATTTTCATTGGGCAATATTTAGGTAACCACCCTTCGGGTATTATGAATCCTCATGGATTTGCCACTTTTCCTCAACTTTTTCCTTTGAGATTTACTCATGATTGATTTGAATTCCTCCTCTCCCTCTAGAGAGGCATTGTCATCTGCCTAGAGCCTTCCCACTAACCTCATATCATCAGAGGCAGCATTGTTTTACAAATTGGTAGCTTCTTGCACAATCAAATTAGCATTTGGAGAATCATCAGAGTCAATCATTTCCGATTCCACCTCCCCTTTTACTGAGTTTAAGTCCTCATCTGAATGATGTTCTTGGATTGCAGGGTTCATTACCAAATTCTCCAGCTCATAAATGTTTTCTTCTCCTCTATCAATCTCCAGGTTGATGACTATGTCATTTATTTGTCTAGATTTAAGAGCGTTTTCAGTTGTGTTGTTTTCATGTGCCTCTACCACTCTATGTATATTATCAGGCACGGGAGACTTTTTGGCCTTGTATTTTGGGACATCTTCAACATGAAGCTGGTCTGAATTTAAGACTTTCTAACCTTTTCCCTTATGCATTGTTGTTTCATCAATAGCAGATTTCTTTGCCATCCTGCGACATTGAGACACTAGATGACCAATTGCACTGCAACCTGCGCAAATTTTCGGTAAGTTTTCATACTCAATACGAACAAAAAAGGCAAATCCTTCTCTTTCAACCAATATTTGTTCTGGCAGATCCGCTTTGAGGTTAATCTCCACTAGTACTTTGGCAAAATGATCAAAAGATCAATTACTTGTTGCACCGTCCAAGGAGATGGGAGTTCTAATGCTTCCAGCAATGGAGAATATTATTCTTGGACTCCAATATTCTTGGGGCAAACCAAGAATCCTGATCCATGTTTGAGAATGAGTTTGCTTTTGAAGGTTGGGATTAAAATCTGGAGTCCATAGGAGCAACCTTAAAATTCCAGGTTTGAGATTTCAAGTTCCTATGGAGCAAATCAACCTCATATCTTCCAAGGATGAAAATGAGAACTCATAAAAACCCTTCCCAAGAGATAGCATATTCCACTTTCCTATCATGTTCCACATAGTTCTTAGTTTGGATTTCATATCCAAAGACTTCATAGGTGAATCCCCTTTGGACAAAATGATTCTTCCATGAAGGTGTGATTTGCATCGTTGCAGACTGGCTTGATATTCAGCTTCAGGTATTTTAATGGCCACCACATCACCCTTGATGCACAGGTGAGGGAGTTGTGAAGAAGATATATCACAAGTTTGACCTAAGGCTTGTGCGAAGGTTTTCCTCGATATGGGTGGCTCCTTTACTTGCTCTTCTTTGCTTTCCATAGATTGTCTACTTCCATCTAAGAAACTCCAAGGAATCTTTCTGTTGCCATGGTGTAGTGAGAATTCCAAGAATGTTGGAGGCAACATCAAAGCCCTAGCAGAGCATTTCGTCCCCACACCCTAAAGAAGTCGCAAACCCATATATATATATATGAAAGACTAAGTCAGTACGAGTTTTATATATTCAATGGCTAGTGATGACAATGGCACATTTTGTCCACCCCACAAATTTCGCAGGGATTCTTAAATTGATAATACCAATAGTGAAAATTCACCAATTATTTAAGATAAATAATAATAAATTCATAGTTTGTGCTTAAAATTATTATAACCAAACACATTTGGAGCAAACACAAAAATGAAGATATTGGTATAAAAAATAGATTGGAAGGATAACATCGACAACATAGTTCTATAAAAAATAAAGATATCAGAATATATAAGGTAACAATATGGACAACATGGAAGAAGATGATGCAATAGTCACCCAAGTATAACTTCGAGATTTTAGAGACATAATAAAAAATAAACAACTTAAGGAAAACAAATAATAAGAAAGAATAAGGGTCATGATTGAAGACAAGTATTAAAAAGAGAAATAGGTTAATCAACTACATGACATTTGAACTGCGTTGGTTGACATATCTATGAAAGAAGCTTCACTCGTGAGTGTTTTGTGCGAATGTTGGGGTGGAGGTGAGTTAAATGATACATATTACTTAAAATAATATATATTTTACTAATTTAATATTATAATACACGTATCATTAATATATTATTATAATGATATTAGGGAAGGGACTCCAGGGGTCGGGGAGAAGTCCATATCCTCAAATTATCTCTGGATTGCTTTTTTCACATCTTTGTTTTAGAGTGGTAGAATCCCTAGCTATGGGCCCAATACGAAACAATATCAAAGCATCCTTTGGTATGAAAGTAAATTACCATACTTATGGATGACTAATTTGTATACCTAAATAAATTAATATGAAATTAAAGAATAATCCTAAAAATGAAGCTACAATAAATTATTCATATTTTGAAGAGATCCATGCGAGACTATATTCACTTTATTCTTGATTTGAATTTTCAACAATAAACAGTGGTGAGATTTACCATTAGGAATGTTTGTCAAGTTTAACATTGCTTTTAATTCTTCATTTTATTCCTTAAAAGTTAATAAAATTATATACTTAAGAAATAAAAAATAAAAAATATTTTTTCTAAATCGTAAGAAAAACTTGTTCGAGTATACTAATTATAAAATACACGGAGTTTGTGAACTATGTTATGAGAGAGTGCTGGCAACCGGAGACATTAAAAGAGAGTGATAACAACCAGCAAGGTCCGTTAGAGAAGGTGGTGTAGCCGTCAAATAGCATGTTGTGAACTAGGTTATGAGATTTTTGGATTCAACACATAAAAGATGAAGGAAAGAAACAATATAACATATTAAGTATTTTTAGTATTAAAATAATAAAATGATAAGCTGATTTTAAGACGGGAGATTGTCTTGGTTCAGTAGATGTTGAAGATGATGTTGTTTTGGTAGAATAGTGAAGGGGAAGATGAAATGAAATGTTTTTAATAATTAAAATAATATTACAATGATGTGTATTTTTAAACTATGTGGCCCAATATTATTGGTGAGGATAGAGTTTGGAATAGAGTATTAGGACATGTGATCATTATCCTAAAAAATAAATGTCCATCAATTAAAATTAATAGTTCATAAAGGAATAGTTTTAATATTAATGATGTAATAAATGAATAGTTAAATACTTGTTAGGGTGAAAAAAAATATAACAGAAAAAATCTTAGTTCAATGAATCATGTATTATAAATAAAATATATAGTCTATACATTATTTCTTATTTATATATATTTTAATAGACAGTCAAAATTAACATATCAATATAAATAATGTATTTATAATATAAAAATTATAATATTTATATATATATATATATATATTAACTATTTATCATATATTTATTACATCGTTGATAGACAGACATGATAGATGGTTTGATATACATGATATATGGAAGAGATTTTTATATTGTTAATGCATCATCCATTGTTCAGTTTTTATCATTATTGTCTATTTAAATAAAAATAATACAAATAAATTGTTGATAATACATTAACTATGTATAAATTTTTAACAGTCAATACATATATATTACNTAGTATATGAAATAATGTTATTTTTTCTACAATGAATGATGATTTTTCAGATGTATGACCATCGATATTTTGAGAAAAAAATATATCAACTAGCAATGTATGAATTTGATATATTATCACTGTATTATCTATCATTTATGTTAAATCATTATTGACATTTGAAAAAATTAATACAAATGGTGGATGATATATAAATATTTATAAATATTTAAACTTAAAATACATAAATATTATGCTCCTATATTTAATATTTTAAAATTTATTAAAGAGTGAAATGGAGAATATGAAAAATTTATTTCTTTTCTTTATATGTAATATGTGTAGATAAATTGAAGATAAAAGTCCATAAAAACCTCATATACTTTATTTCTTTTTCAAATAGTTACCATAATTACCATAATTTATGTTTATTTTTATTTTTTATTATACTTTAAATTTTAAATGTTGGTGAAATTGATATGTACATAAATATAGTATAATAAATATAATGTTAAATTATTAATATGTTATAAATAAAACCGCTACTAGTAATCTAATAAGTCATAACATTATTAGTAAACCCATCATTACAATAGGGTAGCCAACATCAACCACATAGAGAAATTGACATTAAAATACAAAACTGTCTGAGAATAAAAGAGTAAGTAAGTTTTAGAGTTTAAATAGAAAAATAAATAGTAATATTGATATATAACAAATTAAAATTAAATCATAATAATATGACAATCGAGATTAAAACAAAGTGCATGATCAAAACTTTAACGGCTAATAATTTAACATTATCTTTATAAATAGATCAATTTCACTAACAATTAAAGTTTAATGAGTAATTAGGAAGAAAAAGTAGTTAATAAAATTTACTCCCTAAAAACTTAAAAAGTTTTGCACTTTTGCCTAAATTCTATTAGATATATTAATATTACCATTATGCCCCAAAATCATTATAGACTAAAAATTTAACTGGATCATCCGTGGAATAAAGTTCTGAATAGAGTAATGATTTTCCAAATTGTATATTAACATTAACCTTTGTTTATTCTCTAATGGAAGAGAATGGCAATTCATTGTATATCTATAGATGAGGATCATAACTCCTTATTTATAAGAATTACATGTTCTGTTATTTAAAGTGATATCATTTTGAAATCAAACTCTTTCATGTAAAATAATGTACTTTTGAATTCACAATATTTTATTATTAGTCACATTTTTCTTGTTATTATAGAAATAAGACGTTCAATATATATACAATAAGTTTCATGAAATAATGTTGATAACCGCAAACCTCATTTAAATTAGATCACTTTAATATTATAAATAAAGATAATGATGATAACACATTTAAACATTACATTTGTGACGTAAAATTTCAAATCATATGCCCCTATTAAAGTTTAATTTAAAATGTGAGGTAGACTACAAAATAAATATAACACATAGGGATCTATTCTATATATTTAGTGCATTTTATAGGTGGAACATAATGTTAAAAAGGCATTACATTTTGATTATAAACCTTTTTATCAGTGTAATATTCTTTTCAATGCGATTCTATGATGGTCACATACCAAATACCATATGATATGAACCTCTTGGATAAAAGGCTCTTGAAACGATCTATCTTGGTTGGTGTATGGCCTAGATTCAAGGTTGAGTGGAGCCCTTGAGATTAAGCAGCGGAAATGTATTCAAATTGGATAAAAGAAGATGGAAAATATTTGAGGTGAAGGCGCCACAACACTTGAGGTGTTGCTAAGCCAAAGTGATGTTCGCCACAAGAACTTGGTTCTTGATAAGAACTTCTAATCTTGGTTCAGCCAAGAAGGGTTGGAGAATACTCTCACAAGGATATAATCCTTTTTGATTCACATAACAATTCAATTTACTTTCAACTCAATGTGTTTATTTCATAGCAAGAAGCCTTACATTTATAGGCAAGCCTCTAAGGCTCCCACAGTTTGTAGCTAAGACTTATGCTTAGCAAGTTTACATTGGATGCTCTAAAACCAAATGAATCTACTCCTAAATTAGACTATATTCTACTAGTAAAGAAAATAGCACATGTGTTTCGTGTGCTTTATTACAATTGAAAACAAACTTAATGACTTGGCCTAAGGTACTTGATTGCCATGGTTGGATAGTGATGAGCATGGGATTCCTTTTCTCCTTAAGTACACGGCTCAACCATTAAGTGATATGATCAAGAGACTTGAAGATTCCTTAATGCTCACGGCTAAGCTTTGATGAGCTCCATTGGATTCTTCTACTTTGGCACATGGAAATTGTTGGAATTAAGCCTTCTTAATGCTCCTCGGGTACACTTGGACTTGGCATCAGATTCCTTTCCTAAGGAATGAATTTCCCACGGCTAAGTGTTGATTAAGAATGAACTAAATAGCATAGGATGCCATTGGTGCAAAATGGTAGGCTGCCAACGGCTAGGACATGAGCATAATGCACCATTAAGGTCTCAAACAGACATATGCAAATTCCACACGAGCAACTTTTCTCCAACAACTCTGAAATTAACTTAGGATTCCTCTGGATGAATTTTTCCTAAGTGGATTTAGCTCCAACGGTCCAAATATGGAGTTTAAGCCTCATAAAGGCTCCATTTAAGCTCCTCCACGGTCAGTTTGTGATTCGCTTCGAGCAATCTCCCTCCAACGACTACAATAGTCTTTATTTACCTGCCAAATAATATTAGACAAAGTTAGAATGAGTTTGGTTCACGAAAATTAGAAGTTGGTCCAAACATTAAAGTGTCGGTTACACTTTCAGGCTTGACTTAATCATCCACGAGTCAATTTTCATTCTGGTCAATTTTTATGGGCAGATTTATTACAAACATACTTTAATTAAATAAACTAAGTGTCGGAAAAAAGTTAGCCCACACATTTATTATAAAAATTAAATTTGCTCAATACTAATTAAATTGGCTAGGCCTTACTCGGTTAGGCTACGCCCATTGCTTGATGCGGCACGCTAGGCGCATGCGCCTCAGTCAGATTTCCTGGCCATGCCAGCTTGGCCCAACACCTGGTGCAACACTGAGTGCACCAAAGTCCCCAACCCGGTCAGAGTTGTCTCGGTCAGGAATTGAGCCTGATGCGTCTGGCTCCATGTCAGGGCCATTTTTGGCGCCTTGGTCAGACCCGTGGCTTGACTCATGCGCATGGCCTGGTCCATCCTTGGCTCGTTCAGAACCATGGAACAAGATGCTAGTGAGCATCTTTATAACCCCTTGAGCTATTTTTGGCTTACCATCACGGATCAACATTATGAGTTGTCCAATGGCATTTTGAGCCCTTTTTGCTCTAGCCATAGTCATAGGACCACTTATGCCTTCAAGGCCGTCAATATCAAAGTTAGGCTCTTTGAGGTTCACATCATCCCCTCCTTCTTGAAGAGATTTCGACCTCGAAATTGTATCTTCTTCACCTACATCAAATGGAAACAAACCATCAATATTCACTATATCATTGTTAGATAAATACTTCCCTTGCTTTCGGATGCTTTTTGACTTGGCATAATCC
>NW_017727839.1:102956-107395 GCF_001865875.1 Lupinus angustifolius | reverse complement strand
GAGATAAATCAGCAACATTAAAAGTAGCACTTATGCTACCATATTCACTAGGAAGTTCTAGCTTATAAGCATTGTCATGTATTTTGGCTACCACCCGAAATGGACCATCTCCCCTTGGGAGTAGCTTGGATTTCCTTTGTTCAGGAAATATTTCCTTCCTCATGTGAACCCAGACCCAATCTCCAGGTTCAAATACCATAGTTTTCCTTCCCTTGTTGACTTGTCTAGCCACACTTGCATTCTTTTTCTCAATTCTTGCCTTCAGTTGTTCATGCAATTTCTTCACATATTCAGCCTTAGCCTTTCTGTCCTTATGCCTCAAAATAGAGTGATTAGGTAAGGGTAAAAAATCAAGCGGGGTTAGTGGATTGAATCCATACACAGCCTCAAATGGGGACGTTTGGGTACTACTATGGGTTGCTATATTATAAGGAAACTCTACGTGTGGTAGGCATTCTTCCCATGAATTAATGTTTTTAGTGATGACCGCCCTGAGGAGAGTGGCTAAGGTTCTATTTACCTCCTCGGTTTGTCCATCAGTTTGTGGGTGACAAGTTGTTGAAAATAGAAGCTTGGTTCCTAGCTTCCCCCATAGTGTCCTCCAAAAGTGACTAAGGAATTTCGTATCCCTATCACTCACTATAGTCTTGGGCAAGCCATGAAGTCTAACAATTTCCCTGAAAAATAAGTCAGCTATGTGATTAGCATCATCTACCTTTTTATAAGGAATAAAGTGTGCCATTTTGGAAAATCTATCTACAAATACAAAGATAGAATCCTTACCCGTTTTGGTCCTAGGTAATCCTAAGACAAAATCCATAGATATATCTATCCATGGTGATTCGGGAACATTTAAAGGAGAGTAAAGGCCATAAGACATTACCTTTGATTTAGATCTTTTGCATGTCACACACTTTTCACAAAGGTTTTGTACATCTTATCTCATCTTTGGCCAAAAGAAATGTTCTTTTAGCATATCTAGAGTCTTTTGGATTCCAAAATGTCCCATGAGTCCTCCCTTATGTGATTCTTTTAGAAGCATGTCCCTAATGGAAATTTTTGACACACACAATTGCTTCTCTTTAAATAAAAATCCTTTGTGCCGAAAATATCCATTTTGAGCTGAATGCACACAAGCAACATAGATTTTTGAAAAATCATTGACTTGTTCATATAGCTCCTTGATTCATTCTAGGCCAAAAAGTTTTGTTTCAAGAGTATATAGTAATGTATGCCTTCTTGAGAGGGCATCTGCCACTATATTGGCCTTTCCTTTCTTATGTTTAATAACATAAGGGAATTGCTCTAAAAATTCCACCCATTTTGCATGTCTGTTATTTAGCTTACCTTGGCCCTTGAGGTATTTAAGGGACTCATGATCACTATGGATCACAAACTCCTTTGGAAGTAGATAGTGTTGCCAAGTTTGGAGTGCTCTTACCAAGGCATAAAGCTCTTTGTCATAGGTAGAATAGTTAAGTGTAGGCCCACTCAACTTCTCACTAAAATAAGAAACGGGGCGTCCTTCCTGCATCAAAACAGCTCCAATTCTAATGTTAGATGCATCACATTCAATCTCAAATGACTTACTACAGTTGGGTAGTACTAGGACAAGTGCACTCGAGAGCCTTTTTTTAAGTTTATGGAAAGCTTCCTCTTGTTTGTCTCCCCATTGAAACACAACATTTTTCTTTACAAGATCATTTAGTGGTGATGCTATAGTACTAAAATCTTTGATGAACCTCCTATAAAAGCTTGCCAACCCATGAAAAATTCTTATTTCAGTCACCGTTTTAGGTCTAGGCCAATCCTTGATGGCCATGATTTTTTCTTGGTCCACATGGACCCCTTTAGCATTAATCACAAATCCTAGAAAAATTACATGGTCTACATAAAATGTACATTTTTCAAGGTTAGCATAGAACTTTTCTTTTCTTAAGACGAGCAAAACAAATTTGATATGTTCATGATGATCCTCTATTGTTTTTGAATAAATTAGAATATCATCAAAGTAAACAACAACAAACTTACCCAAAAATTCTCTTAAGACATGGTTCATCAAGCGCATGAACGTGCTTGGTGCATTAGTTAAACCAAATGGCATAACTAACCATTCATATAAACCATAAGTGGTTTTGAAGGTTGTTTTCCATTCATCTCCTTCTCGGATCCTGATTTGATGGTAGCCACTTTTAAGATCTATTTTCGAGAAAGTGGTGGCTCCATGCAACTCATCCAAGAGGTCATCCAATCTTGGAATGGGATGCCTATACTTGACCGTGATGTTATTAACGGTCCCGACAATCAGTGTACATTCTCCATGTTTCATCTTTTTTAGGGACTAGGATCACGAGTACGACACAAGGGCTTAAGCTCTCTTGAACCCATCCCCTTTTCATTAACTCACTTACTTGACCTTGGATCTCCTTTGTCTCGAGTGGATTGCACCTATAGGCAGGCCTATTAGGTAGTGAAGCTCTCGACAGCAAGTCAATTTGGTGTTCAATTCCTCTTAGAGGGGGCAATCCGTGACGAACCTCCTTGGGGAACACATCTCAATTATTGAACAAACAATGGAAATTCTCCTTGCTTGGAAAGGTTAGCAGTTAGAAGAAATTCCCTACAAAATAGTAGGTATAAAGGTTATTTCGACACCAAGGCTTGTTTAATCTCCCCCCTTGTTGCCATGTACCCTTCTTTTGTGAGATCACTTTTGTTTTCTTGTTCTCTCGGAATTGCACTCAAATTTTCACTCACCCTTTCTTTTCTCGCCAACTCAATTTTGTTTCTCAAGATCTCTTGGTCCTCACTTACTTGCCTAGGGGACAAAGGTGTTAGAGATATCTTGCGGTTTTGGTGTAGGAAAGAAAATTTGTTGGTACGCCAATCATGGGTTGTTGCTTTATCATATTGCCATGGACGACCTAGTAGTAATTGACTAGCCTCCATATCCACCACATCACATAGAACCGTGTCCTCATACCTCCCAATGGAGAATTGGACCTCTACTTATTTGTTGACAAGTACTTCTCCCACACTACTTAGCCATTGTAGACAGTATGGAGTAGGGTGTGGTTTAGTCACAAGGTGTAGCTTGGATACTAGCCTTGTACTATCCACATTGGTGCAACTTCCACTATCAATGATTAAAGAACAAACTGTCATCTATCAAACATCTAGTGTGGAAGATGTTTTCTCTTTGGTTTGTATCATGACTATTGATTTGGCTATTTAGGAGCCTCCTCACCATGAATAAACCTTTTTCACGAACCATTTCACTCAAACTCACGTGTATCACTATCTTTTTGTTTGTGGAAAATGTAGGGAATTGTATATCACTCAACACTCTATCCTCCACGGCCTTCTTAAGTAAACCAAGTCTTGAACCAAGAATTTTGTGAAAGGAAATCACTCCAACTTCTCAAAATTGGAACGTTGTGACTTGAGTTACACCTCAAAGAAAGAATTTGACACTTTTAATTTAGACTCTTTTCGGATTCTTTGAACATTTGTAGAATCACTTTGACACTTTTGATTTTTGGACTTTGACTTTTTTTTTACAGTTTTTGATTTTTTGGACTTTGACTTTTTTTTTGACACTTTTATTTATTTTTGATTTTGGACTTTGACACTTTTGAAAGATAAAGATAAAGAAAGATCGATATACTCATGGCCAAAAGAAGATTAGTGAACCCCAAGCAAGAGATTAGCTCTGATGCCACTTGATGTGAACCTCTTGGATAAAAGGCTCTTGAAACGATCTATCTTGGTTGGTGTATGGTCTAGACTCACGGTTGAGTGGATCCCTTGATATTAAGCAGCGGAAATATATTGAAATTGGATAAAAGAAGATAGAAAATATTTGAGGTGAAGGCGCCACAACACTTGAGGTGTTGATAAGCCAAAATGATGTTCCCCACAAGAACTTGGTTCTTGATAAAAACTTATAATCTTGGTTCAGCCAAGAAGGTTTGGAGAATACTCTCACAAGGATATAATCTTTTTTTATTCTTAAAGGAATTCAATTTACTTTCAACTCAATGTATTTATTTCATAGCAAGAAGCCTTACATTTATAGGCAAGCCTCTAAGGCTCCCACGGTTTGTAGCTAAGACTTATGCTTAGGAAGTTTACATTGGATGCTCTAAAACCCAATGAATCTACTCCTAAATTAGACTAAGGACGAAAAAGGAAAAGCAATAGAGGTAACAAAGTATCGTGGTATAATTGGGTCATTACTTTACTTAACTGCAAGTCGACCTGATATCATGTTTAGTGTGTGCATGTGTGCGAGATTTCAATCATCACCTAGAGAATCAAATTATATAACTATTAAAAGAATCATGAGATATTTAAAAGGAACAACTAACATGGGATTATGGTATCCTCGGGATGCCTCACTATCCTTGGTGGGTTATTCCGATTCCGATTTCGCCGGA
>NW_017727839.1:101755-102856 GCF_001865875.1 Lupinus angustifolius | reverse complement strand
ATTTCTGTGATTATAAATGTCTCGATTAATCCGTTACAATGCATGCATGAGTCCTAAAACGTTGAAACCATTCTACTGCCTGAAAATCAATTCTTACCGTGTTTAATCGATTAAACACTTGGTGTTAATCGATTACCTGGGTATCACTTTTTGAAAATTCAAATTTTACATTGGTTTAATCGATTAAACCTGCCCGTTAATCGATTAAAACCAGTATTTTAAAGGCAAAACCAGTATTTTAAAGGCAGACAGCAGCTCGATTTTACACTTTTTCGGCATTTTCTCAACCTCCTTTATGCTTTGAGTCTCTGAATCCGTAACCCAACTAATCCAAGTGCACTAAGGTAGGAAAAACCTCATCCTAACCCTCTCAAACCATCAAGAAATCGCGCTTTATCATCCTCATTCCACCCCATTCCCTATTTTCCACCAAATTACACCCTAGGTTAGGTTTGCCCAAATCCTTCTCTGCTCATTCAACATCAATTCGGGTTCAACAATTACAATGGAGCAAGGTCGCACAAAAAGGGTCACCTTCCACTCGGGATCGCCGGTTCACCTTCCACTCGGGATCGCGGTGACCCTTACTACTCACTCATCTTGCAAGAAACCCGTTTGGCAAAATTCCAAGGTCGCAAACCCACGTACATAAGATATGTCGATTTAACCTGGTTAGCGGAATAGAACTTTAGTTTCCCGCATGACATGGAGGCTCAAGGAGCCGTTCAAATTTTGGAACTAAAGGGACAAGTTTACCCTGCTCTAGTTAGGGAAGTTTATGCGAATTTTAGATATAAGGATGGAAAGTACTGGTCTATGATTTCTGGTAACTTGTTTGAGCTTAACGATGATCTGTGTATGAATGTTGGCGGGTTATCATCTTCTGGTTATGGTATAGGGGATTGTTCCTGGGTTAAGGAGAACTTTGATCCTGTTGAGGTTTATAAGTCATTCCTTCGAAGCCTTCACTTGTATATTCAGGGTCAACTGACCAAAGCTGGGTCGTTATCTGTTGAGAACAGACTGTTGCATTATATTATTGCTTACATTCTGGTACAGAGGAACACAAATCACGCACAGCCTACTGTGAATGATTTGCGT
>NW_017727839.1:100927-101655 GCF_001865875.1 Lupinus angustifolius | reverse complement strand
ATAATCAGGGTGACATGGGTAATCAAAATGCTACAACTCAGGGGGAGTCTTCTGGAACAGCACCTCAGAACTCTGCTTTTGGTTTAGCTCAGATGGAAGCTATGGAGCAACGGCTTAACAACCGTATGGATCTTCACTTCCAAGGGTTGAAAGAATCTTATTTTGTAGGCATGGAATAGTATGAAGAGCGTCAGACTGCCTACTCAGACAACCAATTTCAGGAGTTGAGGAATATGATTCAATCTACTGCTGAAGCTCAGAATGCCATGTTTTGTTCAGAATTTCAGAAGTTATCTGTGCTTATCCGGGGTGACCAGAACAATGCTATTCCTGATGATCAGATTGACCATCCTCCGCCTCAACCATAGTGTAGAAGACTTTAGACCTAGGCCTTCTTACGCTTAGATTTATTTCTTCTCTATGGCACTCTCTGGATTTAGTTGTTGTTTATGCTTTCAGGACTTATTCGTGTTTTTTATTTGTCCTTCATTGACTCATTATGGTTTGTAATCGTTGCTGACTTCTTTGACTCTTTATGCTATCCCATTATTCTGTTTTCTTTTTTAATTATGTCGGATAGCCTATTTGATTTCATGAATGGTTCTTGATCATATGAGATTTTATGTTGATAACATTGCTTACTATTTGATTAAATCTTGTATGTCGTTCTCTTTCACCCAAAAATAAAACAGGTTAATTGTTAAATCCCAAATTAATTCATTAACTTT
>NW_017727839.1:90137-100827 GCF_001865875.1 Lupinus angustifolius | reverse complement strand
TCGAATCTGCCTAAGCTTACTGTTTCTGTTTTAATCGATTAAATCAAATTCGTTAAACGATTATCCACATTCTTTTAATCGATTAAATAGGGGTGATTCAGCATTAAGTGTTGAGTTTCGAAAAGCGGATATTCTAACTGCTACACCTATTCACCCCCCCTTCTAGGTGTATTGTAACCACTGATACCTAACACTTAGCATCCTTTTTAACAAAAGTTTCTATTTTTCTAACTTGTTCCAAGTCATGGTTTAAGGCTAACAACAAATAGAAATACATACATTCTCATTTTTCCAAAAAACTTCCTAAAGGTTCATTTGATTTCATCATCATCCCCTTTGGCTAAAACAACAAAATGCATGTAATACAACATTATAACAACTTCATGAACACAAGTTCTTCATGGTTTCAACAAAATATTTTCATAAGTTCAAGAACATCACCATTTTCGGTTTTGAGGAGAAATGAGTTAGAAAGCGTTTTAGAAAATTTCAACGGTTGAATATATTCTTCACATGCTCATGAACAACATACTTAAATATCATCAACATCCATTGGTTGAATGTTGAGAGATCAAGGATTCAAGATGGAAGAAGCAAGTCAGAAAATGAGAGAAAAATGAAGAGAGGATTTACCTCTTCTTTGAAAATGCAAAAGTGAGAGAGTGAAGTGTGGAGTGTGAGGGTTTAAGGAGAGAGGGAAATCAGATTTCCTCTAGGCAATGATGAAGAAATCTCCTAGGGTGGCTAATGATGAGCTCATGGGATATTTGAGAGAGTGATGTGAGATTTGCTTTATGGAAGTCAAATCTCGCATCCCAATGCAAAATGGTCACCTCGCTGACACGTGCGATAAACATGCCCGAATATTATCGGCCAATACTCGATCGGTATTATAAATCGCTCGATCTTAATATTCGATTAGAATTTCGGATTTCGGCATTCCGAGTGAAAAAATTTAGAAAATAGGTATGGTTGTACTCAGGGTCCATCCTAGTTCGAAATGAAATTACGAAGCCAACAACGCGATCGGAAGTCGATTCCGAGTTACGGAACTCAAAAACCACTTTCTGAGCCGTACTAGGTGAGATTCGGCCCCGACAGTGGCCCGAAACCTACTGTCTCACAAATGCACTATCAACTAGATGCAACAAATATCACGAAAAATGCTCTAACTCTCTAATAAACGCAATATGTAACTTATGAGATCAGTTCTGAAAATGCAGTTTATAAAGAATCAGTTCTGAAGCCCAGTTAATCGAACAGAATAGCGCATATTCTCATGTTAACATTATGCAATATTCAATACGCGGAAATATTCAATATTATCTGCACCCAAAAACGAGGCATCGCATTCAACCTCAAAACCATGATTTATATAATTATCTATTTTTAAGTATGTAGCTTTAAAAAATCATTAATTTAATCTTAACATAATGATTATAAAAGACATATGTATGCAAAAAGAATCACTCTTAAGTATTTTTCATAAAATATAACTTATACAAAAATTAGTACAAAAGACCAAGGGTATTCCTAAACCAGAGCCAATAATCCCAATATAAACAAGATACTTAACTATATATCAGCTAAGTTCTTCTTGTCTATATTTTCATCAATGGATATCCATAAAGCAACTGCAACAAACCTGGACATACACACAATATAGACAAAAGAAAAGACCAAGAAAATGGAGTAAGAACCAACTACGGCGACCGCAACGTGAAATTACATAGAGAAATATTATTAAAGTGAGACACCCTATAACAACATCATAATCAAACAATGTCAAACAAATGCAAATGATGCATGAAATTAATGTCTTATACAAAAGGATATTCACATCCACAATTAATATATCTTTCATGCAATGCAATATGCAATTCACCAACCAATCATCACCAAAATTACAATACCTGAAGGCCAAGATCCTAGTGGGAAAGAAACCGGGAGTACATATATCCTTAACAATGACAAGTAACAATATCAATTGTTTTCCAATTACCTCTATCAGAGGTGCTTACGTGGTAAGCCCAGTCCGTTTCAGGATTCCTCTCTACCGATCATGAAATGCGCAAGGGGGTGTCAGAAACTACTTAGTTTGCATGTAAGACTATCCTAGTCATACAGTTTATAAGACCGGACCCTCACTGGATCATCCCACCTAAGTAATCCCTCAAGGTTTCTTGACGAGTCATCGTCATTGCCGCCCCTATCCAATTCCCAATGATATTGCTTTCATCGTATCTTTCCATTTTCTCCAACTCCAACTAAAAATGCAATGATGTATGCACACTTATCAAAGTTAGTCCACTAAGTCTTTTTATCAATATTATCTCAATTTCAATTTCCAATAACATCACCTAAGTTAGTGGTCTCAGCCCCAATGCAATTTTTATCATATAAATGTCCTCAGGACGAGCTCAAGCATAACTTGGTGATCAAAATAAATGGGTAATGTCCCAAGGTCACTATACTTTCAAGTGTGTAGATAGCCATAGTCTCTCAAGTATCTGCAAATAATTCTCATTCACATATGAATTTAATCATGATCACTATCACCATGATAAGTCAAACATAGACATTCAATACTAATTATAGTAGTCTAATAATAGTATAAAATCATATCAGTAAGCCATCAATATCAAACATATAATCATTCCATCAAGACATAATATTTTAATATTCATAACTAAAATGACTAAATGAGGAAGTCCATAACAATCACGACAATTGACCCCTCATTAATCATTTTAGTCTAAGGATCCTCCAACTAGTGAGTATCATTGGAGACCCCAATGCTAGATTCTAATACCACTATGTCTAATGCTTCTCCCTCACCTGAGTTTACGTAAGCTCCTTTGTTAGTAAATAAACTAGTTCCCTTGCCGTCTCCTAAAACCTTGGAATCTTGTCCTTTCAACATGCCAATCACAATCAAGACACAAATTAAATTCTAATTTACCTAAAACTAACGACTAGTCTATTATTGATCAACAATTTTTAAAGCACAACACACACATATGGGATTTAACTGTAGAACAATACAAATATATATAGATATATAAGTACTATAATGTATTGGCTTTAGAACTTTATACCAAATAGTAACTAAATAACAGAATAAATCACATTCTTAACCTGACATTTGAAAATAAGCTTCGTTAAAATAATTGCACTATCATGGACCACATACAGCGTAAATTTATTCAATGTAAATAAAGAATTGTTTTGGGCTAATTAAATGAAAACTCTTAGTACCGAAGTTGAAGAAAAACTCAGCCATATATTATAGAAAAGGAGTTGACTTTGTACAATGTGAAAAGGGAAAGAAACAATAATTGTTTCCATACGTATCAGTAATGCAAACATAACAATTTCATGAATTATTGAATTCAAGGGGGTTGCAGTATGAAGTAAAAATTGATTACCTGGTTAAATTCCCTTTCTTCTACCGATTGCAGTTAGGAAGTGTAGTTTGTTTTCTTCTCCCCAATCAGCACACACATACGGGATTTACTAATTAGGTTAATGCTTTTCTTAAAAATTAATTTTTTTTATGTTATTCTTATTAAATAATAAAATTATGTTTTATCTCAAAATAACTAAGATAAATAAGATAGTCACTAGAGAATAACCATAAAACCTATCTAGATGCTTTTTTTTTTGAGATAACTATGATAAAAATTTACCATATAATTAGGGGTTGACTATTAACGATTATATCTATTTTCAAATTAGTTGGAAATTTGTGGTTTTACAATCCTTCCCTTCTAATAAGAATTTTTCGTCCTCGAAAATTCAACATACCTTGGTTAAGCAAATGGGGGTAAGTGTCCATCATCTTACTTTCCACTTCCCAAGTAGCATCTCTATCATTAGTTTGACTCCAAACTACTTTCACCAAAGGAATCTCCTTTCCTCTTAGTTTCTTCGTGCTACTATCAACAATCCTCATAGGTAAGGTCTTAAAAGTGAGGTTTTCTTTCAATTGAATTGAGTCAGGCTCTAAGATATGCGATGGGTCACGAATATATTTCCTCAATTGTGAGACATGGAAAACATTATGGAGGTTTGATAATAATGGTGGTAAAGCTATTTGATAAGCAACAAGACCAATCCTCTTTAAAATCTGATAAGGTGCAATAACTCTTGGGGTAAGCTTGCGTGATTTCAAGACTCTGCCAATCCCTGTAGTCGGGACTACTCTCATAAAGACATGATCTCCTTCTTGAAATTCTATTGACTTCCTCCTATTTTCATAGTAACTCTTTTGTCGACTCTGAGCTACCCTCATGTTTTCTCTTATCATTTTAATCTTCTCTGTTGTTTCTTGAACAACGTCGTGTCCCAACACCAAATTTTCTTCTATCTCAAACCAACATATTGGAGTTCTACACTTTCTACCATATAAAGCTTCATATGGTGCCATGCCAATACTTGAATGGAAACTATTATTATATGTAAATTCAATCAAAGACAAATTCGTATCCCAACTTCCAGGTTTTTCGAGCACACATGCTCTCAATAAATCTTCCAGTGATTGAATCGTCTTTTCCGACTGACCATCTGTTTGTGGATGATAGGCAGAACTCAATTTCAATTTAGTCCCCAATCGAGGATCTCTATCTGATATGATGCTAGAAGGAACACCATGCAGCTTGACTATCTCCCTTATGTACAAATTTGCCAATTTTTCCAAAGAGTATCTCATATTTATGGGATGAAAGTTAGAAGACTTGGTCAATGGATCGACTACCACCAAAATCGAGTCAAAACCTTTTTGAGTCCTTGGAAAAACTGACATAAAATCCATTGCAATGCTATCCCATTTCCAAACAGGAACTTCCAACAATTGCAATTCACCAATGAGGCCTCTAGTGTCTGTTCTTTGATAGTTTAATTTTTTGTTCAAATGGTGAAATCTGTGAACAAATAACTAAGCTACCATATCGATATTATGAATGTGGAAGATGAATGAAGATAAAAGAAGAGGTTGTTTAATGCTTGCGAATCGATTCTAGAAGGTGGAAGACTGTGATTGATAAAATTCGGGATCAGGTTCTTAGGTGGATTGAAGAAATAAGTTTGAAGGTTTGAGATGGAGAGTGGGAGGGGAGAGAAAGTAATATTATTCTTATTTTTTATTTTTAGATTAACAACTTACCAAAATATCATTTTCACCACTTTTCATTTCAACATAACATTAAGGTTATTGTTTATCTAACTTTTATGGTTCACTATGCTAATATGTGCCTAACTAGAAAAGAATTTGCCTATTTGTCATTGATCTCATCATGGGAGATATATCCATGTCTAAAATTGTTCCACCTTACAACTTTTTGCAAAGATATGTAAATTGATAATATCGAAATTGAAAATAAACCAATTAATTAACTTAAATAATAATGCATTCCTTATTTGTGCTTAAAATTATTATAAATTAAACACATCTGAGCAGATACACAAAATGAAGATAATTGTATGCAACATTTTAAATTTTATTTGACAACTATAATTATGATCATATTATCGCAGTTTTGGGAGTTTCTACAATGATATCAAAATTATAATTAAGGCTTCATTTCTCCACAATTACGGTAAATGCAAAACAAAAATCACGACTACAATCTAAAGCATTTCTGGTAAGTAAAAGGGGATGACTTAGTTTTGTGGACAAAATAAATTGGAAGGACAATATGAAAAATACAGTTCTGCAAAAAAAAACGATGATGATGTTAGAATATAAAAGATGACAACGTGGACAACATAGAAGAAGATGATCCAATAATAACCCAAGTGTAACTTAGAGATTTTAGAGACTTAACGGAAAATAAGGAAAATAAAAAAGAAGAAGTAACATGGCACTCGATAGAAGTGATGGCACTTTGAATTGTGTAGGTGGACATATCCATGAAAGAGACTTGACTGTTGGGTCTTTTGTGTGAAGATTTGGGTGAAGGTGAGTAATGAGAAACATATTATTAATTAAGGTGTAATTTGTTTTTACTAATTTAACAAAATAATATACGTATCCTGAATATATTATTATAATGATATTAGGGAATGAACTTCAGGGCCGGGGAAAAGCCCATATCCTCCAATTATCTCTAGGACAATTTTCACCCTATCTTCATTTTAGTATGTAATGATCCTTAGCGAATGGCCCAAAATGGAACAATATCAAAAAGATCCTCTAATATGAATTTAAAGGGTCATACATATGGATGATAATTTGTAAAGCTATTTAATAAATTCAAAAAATAATATGAAATTATAGAATAATACTAAAAATTAACCTACAACAAACTATTCATATTTCCAAGAGATCAAAGCAGGACTATATCCACTTTATTCTTGTTTTGAATTTTCAACAATAAATAATGTTGATATTTATGACTCTGGTTAATATTTGTGGCGTTTATCATTATTTTTAATTCTTCATTTTATTCCATAAAATTAAAAACTTGGCCAGGGTATATTAATTATATAGTACAAGGAGATTGTGCTAATAAAAGAGTTATAACTATAATAATCATGCTCATCACTCTCAATCTATTCTCTCTTCATTAAATATTTTTTGGTAGTTTTAAGGGTATCCCCTCATCTTTTGGGGTAATGAACTAATCCTTTTCAGGATGCGTGACTTCCCCTTCCAACAAGTGTCGTTGAGAATCGAATCATTGACCTTTTTGGTCATCTTGTGGATCTAGTGGGGCCTTACACCACTAGACCATCACCTTATTAGTATTCTCTCTTCATCATATGAAAAGTCATAACTCATAACTATACATTACATCAAGAGATTAAAATATCTCCTTATACGAAGATTTAACTTATCTCCTCCAGCCAGTAAAAGTATGACACATGTACTATTTTGTTTAGGTTTAGAAATATTTTGATACAAAATAATTAAATATGATACATACTATGATTTTAGTTACTGAAGGATGTAACTTATCTCCTTATAACGGGAGATGCTTTATTCTATTACATCAATCACCCTAATATAGAATTAAAGAATTACACTTAATGGAATGAGAAGTCCTAAGTGGATTCTCTTCCTAACGTTGCTAATAATTGAGAATTTCATGCTTAATACTATGGATTTCTTCGAAAGGTAAAAGAGATCAGGATTTGGATGGGTTGTTTAATAGTGCTTTCAATCTTCACTCAGGCTCTAGTAGTAAAACATGAGATGAGTGGATGATATCATCTTCACCACCATTACATATCATAAAATATATCAAGTCTAATTATTCAAGAAAAGGCATAAATATCTAACAATGTTAAGAAAAAAAATAATAAGGTGAATAAAAAGCATAACAAAAGAATTCCATAATAATATGAGATTGAATGAAAATGAAAGGGGAGGAAGAAAGAGGATGATAGTGTTGGGTCCCACAGGGCTTTGCCACTTACCTAGAGGGGGTGCATAGGTGATATGACACAGAGTGTCTGTCGCTTGATAAACACAAAAATTATACAAATTTACACAAAAACTTTACAATGATAATACATACATATTAAACTCAAATGGGAATGGTATGGGCCATAAATTTTGAATGAGGTGGAGATAAGAGGCTTCAAGTATAAATTGAGGTAATTTGGGTGATGTTTGGACAAATGATTTCATATTCCAAAAAATATTTGTCCTCACATCTCACACTAATCAAATTTTATTAAATAGTATAAAAAATTATTCTATGCATTTAATATTTTTCTTTTTAATAGGTGAAATTTTTTAATTGGATTGAGACATAAAAAATGAAATATGTGATCTTCATTTAATTCGGCTATTCGGAAAAGGGAGGCACAACAACAACGTGGACATGTTGGTGTCACTACACATAACGACACATTGTAATATAAAATAAACAACTTTGTATTCTTGGTATGTTCAATTGTTAATAATTAATTTATAATTTAATAACTGATCTTTTATCATCAACAAGTAACAACAATGACAAAAAGTGATGAAATTAAATTAAGAAGTAAAATTGCACTATTGGAAATTATTACATTGATAATGAAATATGGGAAATATAAAATCAACCAAAAAGTCGTTGTTTTATATAGAGGAGTCGAGGAAAATACAAAGTAGTAAAAAAGAGAGCAATACTGCAAAGAGTGAAAAAGAAAAAAAGCCCCCAGATTTGTATAGAGGAGTCGAGGAAAAAATTGTGTTTCTATTTCAGAATCATGTCAAGGAGGTTTTTAACAAGTTTTGATTTCAGAAGGAAGGTGACTATTATACAAGATTTGTGGGAGATGAAGCAATTGAAAGTAAGTAAAAGGAAAAGGGGAATGAATTATTTAGTTCATTGAGCTCTTTCAATTTTTACTTATCTCTTTCAATTATTTTCCTTCATCATCTGCAGCAATTCCTAAAGATCATTGATTTCTCTCATTCGATTTTCATGGGAAAATGACCTAGATTTTAAAAGGAAATCAATGAACTGTTCTACAAGATTTGTGTAGAGGAGTCGAAGAAAAAATTGTGGACAAGATTATTTCCTCTTCTACCAAATCTTTTAGTTCATTATATTCGCATGTACCAAATCATTTAGTTCATTATAATGTATTGTGCCTCTCTAAATGAATAATAAAACAATTATTTTGGATGTTAATTTCTGTTTTTTGTTAATTATTTGGATGGTTATTCTTTTTAATATTTTTGCAATGTTCCTTATTAATAAACACAATAAACAAGTTATTAATACTTAATAAATACAAAAACAAATTAACAAAATGTAATGTTTAATATTTTATCCACTTTCCTATTAATAAACATAGTAAAGACAAATTATTTTGACTTTGTATGAGCTTGAAATGTGTTTTCCACCTTCTTTTTTTGACATAATGGTTCATCTAAGCATTCATCTTGTTCGAGAGACACAACTATGTGGCCCTTCCTATATGAGATGGATGTACCCGTGTGAGCGTTATATGAAGACATTAAAAGGGTATGTGAAGAACCGATCAAAACCAGAGGGTTGTGTCAAGCGATATGTTGTTGAAGAAGCTCTTGATTTTTGTACCGGATACCTTACCGATGGTGATTTCATTGACATTCCAAAGCCTCGATATGCAAAAAAAAAAAACATTTGGTGAAGGTATTACTGGAAATGAAATATTGACTATAACAAGAACCGGATTGCAGCAAGTGCACTGATATGTTTTACATATTGGTGACGAGGTTGAGCCATATGTTGAAACACACAAGGAGGTGCTAAGGAAGTGTTACCCAAGTAAGAATGAAAATTGGATTTCCGAAGAGTATAATCGGTGTTTCATAAAATGGCTAAAAATTCACATTGATGATGATTTGAATATAAATGCACATCCGGTTTCCGAAAGATTGAAATGGTTAGCCAATGGTCCAAGCCTTCATGTCTTATCCTACACTGGTTACATGATTAATGGGTTAACATTTTATACGAAAAAACAAGATGATCAAAGTAAAATGCAAAATAGTACATGTCAAGTGCAAAAGATAGAAACCCAATATATGCGAACATGTCATACTTTGGAGTGATTGAACGCATATGGGAATTGGATTACACAATGTTTAGGATGCCGGTTTTTTATTGTATGTGGGTTGATAAGAATAATGGCTTCCGAGTTGATGAGTCAGGGTTCATGCAAGTGGATCTTAATAGGCCAGGATATAAAGATGAGCCATTTATTCTAGCATCACAAGCTCAACAAGTATTCTATGTTAGTGACCCAGCTGATATGAAATGGTTCTTCGCTCTTTTAACTAACAAAATAATTGTCAATAATATTGATGACCAAGAATATCAAGATATTGATGAAGATAATCCTTTTTTGGGACATACCAGTCACGTGAGAGCGGACCAACTACGAATGATGATTTATATACAAGAGATGATCACGATGAAGGGCTTTGAGTAAATTAATATGCTCCTCTAGACAAGGATGACCCTAAAAGACCAAAACAATCAAAGAGAAGAAAAAAATAGATACAAGTAGCCTTTATATAATTTTGATTGTTTGTAATTTGTATAATATTGTTTCTATGTAATTTGTGTAATTTTTTATTTGTAATTATGTACTATGTCAAAAAATATTGTATAGTATTGATGTTTAATAAAACAAACTTTTGGCCTGTATTAATGTGTCTGTGTTGTTCAGAATGTATAAATGTCTATGCTATTGAGAATGCCTGTTATGCTAATAAATGTATATGCAGGTATTAATTTATACAAATCAAAAGCGAATTCTAGGGGAAGTCCTGGCATGCGCTGTTGTAAAGGATAACTACAACAACACTTTTTATAGAAAGCGTTGTGGTAGTTATCCTTTACAACAACGTTATGCATGTGATGTGCAGTTGTATTAAGGTGTTGTTCGAGAAAATTTATGAATAATACAACAACCTTTTTCTATTATTTTGCTGTTAAATATATGAATTTCAACAGCGCAGGTAGAAGCGCTGTTTATTTAAGACCATAGAAAGGAGAGAATTCTATGCTTTAGGATTGAGTGGCATTTCATGATATATTTCTCATCATTCATCTCACATGTTCATGCATATTATTGATGCTTTTGTGAAGTTTTTACATTCTGTAATTTCTGTTTTGAAACTAATACATTGTCATATTGCATGAGTTTGTATTAGGTGTTTAGAGTAAAGCCTTACTTGTCATATATGAGCTTTGTAATTGCT